>NC_051176.1:54608274-54660624 GCF_013339695.2 Rhipicephalus sanguineus
CGAAAATGCTGCGACCGTGGACTAAGATTAGTGCACGTAAAGAACCAGGTTTTCGAAATATCCGAGCCCTCCACTACGGCGCTCTCATAATCATATCGTGGTTTTGGGACGTTAAACCCCAGATATTATTATTATTACCTATCTAACAGTTTTCGAGGGCCGATCTCGAAGGCAGCGTAATCCTAAAAGTGGTATGAACTGCGGAGGTGCGTAGAAACGGCATGGTGTCCACCGCTGCGCCTCCACTTGAACACGCAGACGTTCTTGTTACCGTATGACAGTTTACAATATACTTTCTGCCGACTGTTTTCTTCACGAAGTGGTAATCCATAGACTGTGGAGCGCCTGTAACTGCATCAGAAAAAAATATATCGAAAAAGAACGAACAGTTCAAAGCTTGGGTATAGTAGTGCGCCATGATCACATTGCGTTGTGGACGGGGTGGTATATATATATATATATATATATATATAGTGTTACCTTGAGAGCCAAATGGCATTGCACAGGGTAGCGGGTTATTCCAGAAAAATAGTTGAACGAGACGCAGTGTATAAGCTCGCTTATACAATGTTAGCCAATTTATCACGGAACACCTCGTTATCATAAATAGCAAATATGCCAATGGGAAGTCTGTGCCACTCCTTTGACGTACGAGGCAAAAATAAATTAAACAAAGTTTTGTACCTTATAAAGGAATACTTACTTTGCGGTGATGATCGATGCGGCGCTGTATGTTCTGTGGGCGAAGGAGTAGTTGGTCGTGCAGGAAGGAATGGTAACAAATTTTCTGAAACCGTGTTAAACGAGAGACGTTTCTGCGAGATGCTAAAGAAGGAAGTGCTAGGGAAGTTTTCGTGGTTGATATGCATAGTTATGTTATAATAAGACAATATAAGACGAAGGAAGTTATTCTCGAAAAGTTCAAGGGAAGCTCCAAGATTTTCATAGCTCGGATCCCACATGGCTGTAGCATCTTCCAGTTTAGAGTGCATTAGCACCTTATCAAGGTGCAATTTTAAGCCACATGCTGAAGCGGAGAAGTTACGTCGTAAATATTCAAGCATGCGGCTAGCATTGTTAATAATGTATTCAATATGCAGCGACCAAGTTAGATTAGCGGCGATGTGAATTCCCAGGTTCTCGTAAGAGTTCACAAAATGCGAAGGAATGCTGTTATGGTAGGAAAGAGACGAGCTAGTGGAAGTTCTAGACGCACACATGACATTGCACTTTTATTGCGATAGGAATTATATGGACAGTCTCGGCTGGATTTTGCCGTCGACGTCGCCGCCGTCATGCACCGTATATGCATAAGTATGTATATATATATATGAACGCCCCAAAGAAAAATAATTGAGAAAAATGCTTCCGAAGCGCGGAATCGAACCAGGGACCTCTTCCTCCGCAGCGAGTGGCGCTAGCCACTACGCCACGAAACGCAGATCCTCCACGTAGGTAACGGCGAGCGTTATATACACACCCTTTACCGCTGGACGGACTCAGAGACGGCTGCGCTTATAAGCGTTTCTTCATTACCAGCGAGATGGCGTTAGGAGCGCGACAGGCGCATTTTAAAAGTCGTCAGCGAGCTCGCTCGCTTCTTCTTATACTTGCGCAGGGAGAACCTTGCCCTTCCGCTGTCTGCTCGCGCGGTTTTCTTGTGCTGAGGGGAAGAGGGATGTTTCACGCTTTCACCGTGATGTCCGCGCTCATGTTACGGAGCGTACGAAAGCCACTCGAGCTCAAGGGACGCCGCTAAACGAACAAAGAGAAGATGAGCGCGAACTATCAAGTGTCAAAGCTCGACACTTGAAGCACGCTAGTTTCCTTCGCTGCTTCGGCCGCCTTTGCAACAGGAGCGCTGTTCAAACTGAGAGTATCCATTGGCGAGCCTCACTTCATATAGCATTAGTTTCTTGCTATCGCATTCATTGCTTCGGCCTTGCGGCGAAACTGTGACTTTTTTTTAATGTTAAGATCCATTAACCATTTTGCACACCAACTAGATATAGCGTGAAGGTGAGACTGCAATACGTTAATGTCGTCATCGATAGTAATTTCTCGCAAAAGAGCACACTCATCGGCATGGCAAAGGCAGAAATGTTAGATGATATACCTGATGTCATTAATATAAATGAGAAACAACGGGGGGGCCTAAGACAGAACCTTGCGGAACGCTGGAATAAAGAACCATGGACGTTTGCAGTAGCAAGTTGTGATCTGTTAGTGAGGAAACATGCAATCCAATTTAAGAGGTTGCCGTCAAGATTTAGTTGGTGCAGTTTAGAAACTAAGAGTATCTGGCAAACCTTATCAAAAGCTTTTGACAAGTCTAGAAAAATGCAGTCGTCAAGTAATGATTTATCAAGAATCTGATGTAAGTTACGAGTAGGCTCCGTGTTTTCGGATAAATCCGAAAAAATCCGATAAACACTCGCCGGTAAAGTTTTTCACAATTCGGATTTATCCGATAAACTCCGATTTTAACGGCCAATATGACCCTGCTCGTTCTTCATCGAAAGGGCATGTTTATGAAAGGGCTTTATGGATGGATGGAAAGTCCTTTATTAAGAAATGGGGAGGCGCAGGTCCTCTGTCGGGATAGGCTTTATTGAAAGGGCCCAAGAATGGCCGCTCAACGACTGACGCAGACTTTCGTGGATACTACGCTGCTGTAGCTGAAAAGTGGATACAGACAGTTGAGAGGAACCTTTGCAATGCACTCCATTACACCAGCGAATTGTTTTGGTACAATGTTTAAATTGTGAATCCAAATATGAAGCCTGAGCTAGCCCGCGCGTCCGAAACTGATGCGCCGGTTTTTAAGTTAGTGTTTCTTGAAACCAGAGTTGTACGTAACGCGTTACAAGTAATTGATGACTTGTAATCGGTTGCATTTTCTTGTAATTTTGTAATATAATCGATTACATTTTCGAAACTGTACCGTAATGGGTAATTCAATTGCATCTTCTTGTAATTTATTACCTGTAATCAATTACTTCTTTTTTCCAAAATCAAGTTGTAGCAGTCTTCTGCGGCAGTTCTCGTCCCGGAAAATATACGACCTCTCAGTAGGGTCCCCCGTCCTGTCACTCGGGGGGGGGGGGGGGGTTCCTACAGACAGAGGCCATTTTTTTCAGTTTTCCTTGGTCTTACCTGCAACGCCTTACCCGAGCGCCAGCAACAGCGAAGCAAGACGCTTCATAGAGGACATGAGCACTAACATCGAAGCACTGCGCAAGTACGAGCTGGTGCGCAAGGTCTTCCTACGTTATAATACCATCCTTCCCTTCAGTGCATGTATTGAGAGTGTGTTCAGTGTAGCAGCTGACCTCTAAACAAGGAAACGGGGAAGAATAAGCGACAACTGTGAAAAACAACTCCTGTTGAAAGTTAACAATGTGTAACATTATAGGACAGAAGTCATAGTAAGCCTCCCAGCTTTCGCGCAAGCCTCCAGCCGTCTCCCTGTCATGCAAACCGCAGTAGTTCGTTGTAGTTTGAGCAAACCAGTGTTATTGTGTTACGGCGATAAAATTTTGAAGGAAAGTAACGCAAAAGTAATCGATTAGACTTCTGTAATTTCTCGGTTACTTTTCTGGAGCTGTAACGGACGACTGTAATCAATTACACCTTAAAGGAAGTAATTGCAGTTGTAATCGGTTACTAATTTTTTGTAACGTGCACAAGTGTGCTTGAAACTGACGATATGAGCCACCTCATGAGTTGTTTTTCGAACTATTAGAGCTATGAAATCAGTAACATTGTTGAACTTCTGTCGTTTTGGGGGCTTCACACTGTCCAGTGGGCAGTGCTTCCTCGCTGAGCGCTGAGTCTTCTGGCTCTCTCTGTTTCTAGCGCAAACGTTGGAAGGGCATTTTCAAAGCGGAGAATCGTCACTTGAAAGGGGCGCTCTTCCATCAGTGACATCAACCTCGTAAAGTATGCTTGCGTCTATTACAACAAGCTATACGGCTGCAAGAGGCACAGGCGTGGGTGCTTTGTACCCAAGTATTTGTGCTTGTGAGTGTGTATGTGCTTGTGCGTTCAAACCTAATATACGCTTTGTATGTTCTGACGCTCTCGTGCTCAGGTATCATTTCATCTGTTTTGGAGTATTGAGAATAATGCAATATTAAACTCCGAAAAACACCCTCCCCATTTTGAGAAAAATAAACTCCGAAAACACAGAGCCCTAGTTACGAGTAAATAATATTACAGTAAAGCTCTTGTTTGGGCTAGTTGATGCATTATTGAACACATATAGTAGGGCTGAGCGAAAAAACACGGACGAAGGGAAGTACTTCATAATGGAACGGCAGCACAACCACACACGGACTGAAGAAAGAAGGTACACGGAACACAGCGCTAACTCACAACTGAATATTTCATTTCAGAAACAACACTTAAAGGAACAACCGCCGTAAGCTTCCCGCATGCGCAAATTGAAGGAACGCACCAATCACTGCGTATCAACAAAAAGCCAAACGAACACAAAAAACCTTGCATATGTAATTTGCAAACGCTGTCATCATGCTTTTCGGAAATTTTATCTTGAATTTTCTTGCCCATTCTAGCAAGCTTGTTGGGGGTGGACATATTTGGGATGAAAAAGATGATGACAACGTTTGCAAAATCAGACACAAAAAACAACACGTGCCATGTAACAGGGGGGTTTTATGTACATTCGATTCCTTTAACGTGCGTGAGTTGTTACATCGGACAAACGGGCAGGTGTGTAAACATTAGGTTGAGAGAACACGAACACTCATTGAACACCGGAGGGTACGCTCATTTGGCTTCACATGTTAACAGTTGTGGGTGCGAACCAAAATTCAATGAGGTAATTATTTTGAAGAGGCATAAGAACCAGTTTGTTAGAGAGTTAAACGAGGCTTACTACATCAGGAAACAATCTGGTTCATGCATCAGTGAACCATCGATGACGTTACTTGATTGTGAGTATGAATTTTTAAACCTCTACATGCGAGTTATATGAGCAAAGTTTTTGTGTTGGCTTGGTTTTTTATTGATACGCAGTGATTGGTGCGTTTCTTCAGTTTGCGCATGCGGGAAGCTTAGGGTGGTTGTTCTTTTAAGTGTCGTTTCTGAAATAAAAAGATTTACTTGTGAGTTAGCGCTGTGTTCCGTGTACCTCCTTTCTTCAGTCCGTGTGTGGTCCCGCTGCCGTTCCATTATGAAGTACGTCCAACTAGCCCAAGTTTCAGTCTTGTTACGAAGGGAAGTACACAGGACGGGCGCAAACTTCAACTTTAATACTGAAGGCCATAGCAGCTCAATATGAATAAACATCAGCCTGACACGTGCCTAAAAACAAAAAAGAAAGAAAAGAAAAAAAGTCAGTTTCGCCGCAACGGCGAAGCAGTGAATGCGATAGAAACAAAGTGGAATGTAACGCGAAAAACAGAAAGCAGCTCGAGATTGCCAGCGCATAGCCCGAGCCCAAAGGACGCACGAAAAGAACGCACACAGGACGAGCGCGAACTATCATGCGTCACAGCTCGACACTTGAAGCGCACTGCTGAAACATAAAGCAGGACGCAAGCAACGAACGAACAGGTACACACAGGACGAGCGCGGACTAAATGTCGCAGTTGTTACTTATTTCTGTTTGAACAGCGCGCTCATTTCGCAAACGCGGCCGCTGCAGCGAGCGAAGTGACCTTCGTACGCTCTATGACTTCAGCGCGGACATCGCGGGGAAAGCACAAGACATACAACCCGCCGCTCCACACCCCCCCCGCCCGCCCCCTTCTTTCCTTGAGATAAGCGCACGAAGGCGACCACGCCTTATAGGGCGAAGAGCCTCAGCGTTCGCAGGAGCGGGCCGACGACCTTTAAAGCGCGCCCAGCGCGCACATCGCGCCATCTCGCTGGTGAGTAAGAAAGCACGCTGAAGTAAATGGTGCATATAAATAGCTCGCCGTTAGCATACTGAAAGACGCTACTCTCCGTGGCTTAGCCGTCTAACGCCGCGCATTTCGGAGCGTCTGATTTATTTTTCTTTTTGGACTTACTATATATATATATATATATATATATATATATATATATATATATATATATATATATATATATGTGTGTGTGTGTGTGTGTGTGTGTGTGTGTGTGTGTGTGTGTGTGTGTATACATAGCCTATATACATATACGGTGCATGACGGCGGCGACGGCGACGGCAAAAATCAGCCGAGACTGTCCATATAATTGCTATCGCAATAAAACATACCTTATCAAAACACTACAGCGCAAACGCCAAACAACAAGCACTGACGATAGCAATATGCAGAATAACAATGATCATCAGTGGCATGCCCAGACACTGAACTGGTGAAAACGCGCTATCCAATATGGATAGGGCGTCTTTACCAGTCGCCAGTTTCCTGTGTCTGATTTTATAATCGTGATCTCACACTACAAGAATTAAACAGGGTGCTTTTTGCCGGTAAAAAAAAAACAGCAACAGGGCCTTACCGCGTGCACTACACAATTGCTGGCGCACCTATCCCAAGCATCGGCGGAGGCACTTCTACAATTTTTTAGCAAAATATGGGAATCTGGTATAATGCCTGAAGACTGGAAAGATGCAATAGTCGTACCCTTCTTAAAGCCTGGTAAACCCCCAACATCTCCGAGCAGCTACAGGCCAATTGCATTAACAAGTTGTCAAGCAAAAACATACAAGAGCGTTATAAACATGACTCACTTTCAATCTCGAATCAGAACTCATAATAGACTCACTGCAGTGCGGATATAAAAAGGGCTGTTCCACCGCCGAATATCCCGTCAGACTCGGCAGGAGGGTATATCCCCAGCCGCACACCAAGCTCTCCAGGCCTCAGTCTTCCACCTTTCGTATGCTGCAGACTGGGTCCTATCCCAGCCTAGCCTGGGTCAGCAGGTACGCGGATTCTCTCGAGCCCGATTGTCCGGATTGCGGAGATGCTGTCTGCACTTTAGAACACATGCTCTGGCGGTGTCCCTCGTTACAGCAGCACGAATGTCTAACCACGGAAGAAGAGTGGGAGGAGGCACTCAAGAGCTCCGACCTCGCCGTTCAGCTACGGGCCGTCCAGAGGGCCCGCGACGTGGCGGTCAGGCATGGCCTGCCCGTCCCGACGTGGGAATTGCCCGCGGCGGCTCCTTCCCCTTAAGGGGGCTTTCCGAGTCGCCCCTCAGGACCACATTAAAGTTGTGCGGACGTATGCGGCAATTTGCGGACGTATACGGCAACAGTGGTTTGTTGGCTCGCGCCTCGTACGACCAACACGTGTGGCTATCCTGAAAGCTTAGGCTAAGATCAAGGAAGTGAATAGAACCTTCCACCAGGTGCTCATGTGTAACCTCAAGGGGAACTAGGCACTTTCGAATTGTGCTTAACGCTTTACTTGCTTCTAAAACAAAACGATCTGATGGGCAGTCAATAAAAATAAGGAATTCATCGACGTACCTGAATATCTTAAGAACCGTGGTGCCTTGCACTTGAAGTAAAATGTCATGATCTAAATGGGATAAAAGCAAGTCGCTAAGAATGGGAGCGATGCAGGAGCCAGTACAAACACCGCTCTTCTGCAAAAAGTATTGGCAATCACAGGTAATGAAAGTGGACTTTAGATAAAACTCTAAAAGGTTTAAAAAATTACTGCACAAGATGCCTGCCTCGTCTGGAAGGAGACAGCGCCGAACTCACCAATGCAGTGCTCAATACTGGACAGTACGCTCCCATGTGGTAAAGTATAATATAAGACGTTAATTTTGATGGAAAACGCCTGGAAGCCACGGTGCGAATTAGACTTCAAGAAGTCTATCACTTTGTCTGAGCTTTTAACAAGAAATGGGTCACTGACAGGTAAAAGACCCAGCTTACATTGTAGATACACCGCCAAAGGCGTTTGCCAAGCATTGGCTTCTGCATCGCTCCCATTCTTAGGACTGGCTCTTATCCCGTTTAGATCATGACATTTTACTTCATGTGCAAGGCACCACGGTTTTTAAGATATTTAGGTACATCGATGACTTCCTTATTTTTATTGACTGTTCATCAGATCGTTTTGTTTTAGAAGCAAGTAAAGCGTTAAGCACGATTCGAAAGTGCCTAGTTCCCCTTGAGGTTACACATGAGCACCTGGTGGAAGGTTCTATTCACTTCCTTGATCTTAGCATAAGTTTTCAGGATAGCCACACGTGTTGGTCGTACGAGCCGCGAGCCAACAAACCACTTTTGCCGTGTACGTCCGCACATTCCAAGCTTGTTAAGCGGGCCATTGTCAGTTTGTGCTTCAAGAATGCCCTCAAAAAGTCTTGCTGCCACTTGGTGGGCTCAAGTTTTGAGCAGCAATCTCAACGTTTGTTCTCGGCAGGATATCCCAGACACGTGCTGGTGTCGGTAGCAGAACGAATTTTAAGAGAAGCGTGACCCAGCGCGCAAAAGCCAGTCGCTGATGGTGCTTCCGCCAAGCGCCCCAAAGTAGGTCTTGTACCCTACATGCACAGGATATTCCATAACTTGAAAGAGATAGCCCAGTAAGCAAACGTGAAGGTTGTGTTCTCGGCTCCCAACAAGCTCGGGAAGCCATGAAAGCTGACGGATCCAAAGGCCGTCCCTCCAGAGAAGTGCACTAAGCGGCACCGAAACAAGTTTGTTGAGTGTGCCGAACGTGTGGTGTACAGCCTCCCACTTTCGTGTGGGAAGCAATACATTGGGCAAACCGGGCGATGCCTCAATGAGTGGCTACGTGAGCACCACAATAATGTAAGAAATGGCACCGGCGGTCTTTTGGCGATTCATTGTCGTGATTGCAGCTGTCGACCTTCTTTTAATCTTTGCACGATTGTTACCCGTGGCAGAACGCAGCTAACTGGCGAAGTCACAGAAGCTGAGGCGATTGTGAAATTAGGTGATAAGTGCGTTAGTTCACCATCACTGGCCCTCACCGACAAAGAGCTTGTCTTCTTGGCGGCGGCATCTTGCAAATCTTAAATGTTTGTCGTATTCGATGTACACGCATGAGCACTCCTTATTGCGTCCTTGTTCGCGCATGCGTAGTGTATACTGTGTCAGTATATAAACAGATACAGTGGCACAATAAATTTAGTTGAAAGTTTGCGCTGGGTGTGTATTCTTTGTCGTCGGTGTTTTTTCGTTTGCGCAGTCGTTCTGAAGTTATGAAACGTATCCTAATCATATGTCCCCATTCTGCTACGCAGAGGCGAAAATATTTCGGCCAACTATGCAGACAACAAACGCCTATCCACCCTGCTCTACTTCTTGGAGATGATCCTCTTGTACCCTTGTCTGCTGTGCTGAACTTTTTAAGGGAATGTTACTTTTTAAATAAGCTTTAAACGACATCATTTTACTGTTCCATTACCTATCACCTTGAGCCTGGCATAGCATAGCCTCAGCTGCTTTTGTGCCATAAAAAAACCGAATTAACAAACAAACAAAAATAGACAGAGAACGCAGTAGTTCTGTCTTTTTTTTTTGGTGCAGATGAAGTCAGTCAAAAATGTAGCGCTCAAAAGTAGTTCTTGAGCGGCAGACAACAGACACGCGATGCTTTTATCCCACCACGAGAAACGAGCCATTCTGTTTTCAATAGACTATACCAGTATCTTGCGCGTGAAGGGCTGGTGGTTAAGGGCGCAAGCGAAGGGTCGTCTTTCGCATTTAGGGCAGGCGTCTTTGACGAGGCCGTGCAGCTGAAGCAATCGTCAGCGAATCCTCTGCTGCACGCACGGATGCAGCGTCTTGCAAACGGCGGTGTATTCTGCTACGCATTTGCTCACGATTTCCTTCCTCGCGTGCCCTTTTCCACTCACGGAGCACAAGAAAAATGTATCGACGCGCCGAAAACGCCCGAGCTTCGCGTCCGCGTCTGCGCGCGACAGGACCTTAATTCAATCGCTCTGCCGGAAATGCCGTACGCAGCCCAGAAAATCCCCTCTGCTTCCTGAGCCTGTATTTGACACTTCAGAAATGAGCGAAACCTCTTCCATTTTTTAAACACGACCGTCAGCTCTGCTTCGACTGCGCGTGCACGCGTCGGTGCTCACTTCTAGTCAAGATGGCCGGTTTGTCAGAGCGGGACGCACCAGCCGGCTTTCGGCTGTCCGTGGCGAATGTTTAGTTGTTTGCCAGGTACATTATACATGCTCGTATACATACAGGACGCGTCGTGTTGATACGCTTCAGGTGCGACAATTTCGTCTGTTTTATTTCTTTTAACGTGTTGATTACCGCACAAGATGTGTACATTTTCAATTTTTCTTTATAGGACCCATCACCAGCCTCTGAAAATACAAAAAAAAAAAAACGAGCGCGTTATTCTCTTCTGGCGTTTCTTGTCTTTCTTGCGTACTTCGTGACGCAGGAACCGGGATTCACGTGACGTCATTATGGTACACACTCTCGATTGGTCCATATACGCGAAATATCAGTTGTGAATTCTCTCCTGAACTGCTTTGCCATGCAGCCACCCACCCGTTCTTCCTTGTCTCGCATGGCTATCGTGTGCGATCAACTTATTTCACTTCATTTTGCGTATTTTCGAATGCGCGTTCGGAGATAACAGCGTGTAGCCGACAAGCGCGAAATCCTGATAGGCTCCACGCTTAGCGCTGTCATTGTACACGTGCTTTTAAGAAATAAGTGGCGAGCATGAGATATCGCCTGTAGGAAGAGTAGTGAAGGCGAGAAATAAACCGCTTCCTCGTCTTTGAACTCGGGGTGGTCAGGGGTCCTTTATCTCTCGCTCTGTCCCTCTTTTTTTGTTGCGTCATGTTTAATTCTCGAGTTGTACACGGGCGGAATCCTTCGAGATGGAAGATACTGAATTGATTTATATTGAATATTGAATTTGTTTATATTGAAATATACAAACTATTGAATTTTTATTAAATGGTCGCATAAAAAATGGAAGCCTAGAAAAAAAACTGAATCGAAAAAGACGTATTCAAGTGCTGCCTTTTTTTGGTCAGGGAGGGGAGAGAGGACACTTTGAAGAATAAACCGAGCGTACATAAAAGGTTATATATATATATATATATATATATATATATATATATATATATATATATATATATATATATATATATATATATATATATATATATATATATATATATATATATCTTCAGGAATACTGCAGGAAGCAAAATGTGAACTATGGAAAGCGCGCGCCCTGCCAGTGTTTCGAGCTTCGAAAAAAATATATATTAGCTACATTGTAAAGGAAGTGTATCTTGTCTTCTTCAACGAGGAGAGCCGAGACAGGCTATTTATCATCGCGTGTGCATGTAACGACTGTAAGGCGTCAACATGCAGCAAAGGCGCCGAAAGCATATAGGGCAGTAATAAATATTGTACTGAAGAATACCGGCGCCAGCAGTGTGCCGAGTGCAAGATTAAAACCTTGGCGAACTAGTGCTGCGCGCACGCGTGGTGATTAGTTTCTCTAAGTGTAAAAGTAAAAAAATAAAAACGTTGATAGGTGTTCCTCGATCAATCTACTCTGCAGGCACTACTGCAGGCAAATTGTGTTTTCGTCCACTTTCTTCCAATCTATAACATAATTACTACAATACATTTAAAACAGTAATTTTAACATCCCCTCTACCTTCCTTGGCTTCATTATCTGTTCGTTTTCATTAAGGTTGCATCAAACAAAAAAACGAGCCCTCAGAATTCCCTTCTTAACCGAGTATAATTGATTTATTCCTAACAAACATGGTTTCCGGCGCAGCCATTCATGTGAAACCCATAAACCGCATTTTACAAAGAGCAAAACGTGAAATATGCTTATCCAACTGGTTCTCAGACAGCACAAATGAATAGATCTTATACGCTGTTGACCCCAACCTTGAGTGCGAATTAGGCCCTCAGCTCCCAAACGTATCGACACACTCATTTATCGCCTAAGACTCGGAACTGCTTACACAAATCATTTCTTATTACGGATTCAGCGTGCATCGTCGTCAACATGTTCGTGCGGCCACGACGACGAGGATGTGCATCATCTGTTGCTCGACTGTCCCAAACACGACATACATAGACAGCGACTCGAACAGGAACTCCACACGCTGGACTCTGAGCAAACGTTTTCGTTGGCGAAAAATACAAGGCCCATGGCCGTCTAGGATAAAACGCAAAGCAATGAAAGTGCTCCAACGTTTTTTTGAAGACACCAAAATTTGCGAAGATTACTGAGCGGACTATATTGAAAGTGTGTACCGCGACTGTATGTGTGCTCTGTTCAAACGAGAGTTTTATTGCGACAGCAATTACATGGACACTCTCGGAGGATTTACGCCGTCGCCGTAATGCCCCGGATATATATATATATATATATATATATATATATATATATATATATATATATATATATATATATATATATATATATATATGTATATATATATATATATATATATATATATATATATATATATATATAAGGCACAAAGAAAAATAAAGCAGAAGAAAAAAAGTCACAGTTTCGCCGCAAGGCCGAAGCAATGAATGCGATACCAAGAACCTAATGCTATATAAAGTGAGGCTCGCCAATGGATACTCTCAGTTTGAACAGCGCTCCTGTTGCAAAGGCGGCCGAAGCAGCGAAGGAAACTAGCGTGCTTCAAGTGTCGAGCTGTGACACTTGATAGTTCGCGCTCATCTTCTCTTTGTTCGTTTAGCGGCGTCCCTTGAGCTCGAGTGGCTTTCGTACGCTCCGTAACATGAGCGCGGACATCACGGTGAAAGCGTGAAACATCCCTCTTCCCCTCAGCACAAGAAAACCGCGCGAGCAGACAGCGGAAGGGCAAGGTTCTCCCTGCGCAAGTATAAGAAGAAGCGAGCGAGCTCGCCGACGACTTTTAAATGCGCCTGTCGCGCTCCTAACGCCGTCTCGCTGGTAATGAAGAAACGCTTATAAGCGCAGCCGTCTCTGAGTCCGTCCAGCGGTAAAGGGTGCGTATATAACGCTCGCCGTTACCTACGTGGAGGATCTGCGTTTCGTGGCATAGTGGCTAGCGCCACTCGCTGCGGAAGAAGAGGTCCCTGGTTCAATTCCGCGCTTCGGAAGCGTTTTTCTGAATTATTTTTTTTTGGGGCTTTTACATATATATACATACTTATACATATACGGTGCATGACGGCGGCGACGGTGACGGCGACGGCAAAATCCAGCCGAGACTGTCCATATAATTGCTATCGCAATAAAAACATCCGAAGCGCATGGCATTCGAACCACTGACCCCTCGCCCCCCAGCGCGCTGCGTTAGACAACTCAACCAGGCGCCATGCATGCGTCGGTGAAATAACGGCGAGCTGCCCTTGAGGCGCGCACGCGCGTCTCAAGGGCAGCGCGCCGTTATTGGCCCCTTTATGTACCCACTCGTGATGTGGAACGAAAAAAAAAAATTACAGCATATCCACGGAGTGAATGACGATGAGTGGGCGAAGCTGCGGAGGTTCATCGGTAAACCGTGAATCTTCCGTGAATTCTGCCCAGTACATCATCACCGACGTGAGATCGGGCGCGTTTATACTAAAGGTTCGATGAGTTATGACGACTTGCAGCTCACTTTAATTTTACATGTACACTGTGAATTTTCATTGTTTAGAAAACCATTGCTTTAGAAAACATCTGGCTTCTTTCGTTAAGCAGCTGGCGTCTTTTCGTTTTGCTTTAGAAACATCTGGCGTTCTTTCGTTTTGCTTTTACAAAACATCTGGCGTCTTTCGTTGGTTTATTTCATCAATCAACGGCGTTTTGAACAAAATTTTTATTGTTTAATCGCGCACAGGAGAAATCTCACCAGGCACTACCTTGGAGGTAAACAATGGCTGCTAATGGGAATGAGAGACAGAAGAAGTCGGCTTTTAGCTAACACTTACACTTCTACTAACGTTTGCTACTGGAACATGCCAATGGCTGCTAATGGGGAATGAGAGACAGAAGAATTCGGCTTTTAGTTAGCGCGCACGCTGCGAATTTTTTATTGTTCAACAACGCACAGGAAAAATCTCCCACCGGCACCACCTTGGAGGTCAAACCGTAAGACTGGTTACGCACTACGACTACTACGACGACTACGAGGGACGAACGGGTGCCACCTTAAGGAGCTTCGCCCCTAAAAACAGAACACCGGGAACGCCTAGAGTCACTGTATATGCTACCTTTAGGTAGCAGAGTTGCGCATAGGTCCGGCTAGCAACCACAGCTATGCGGTGAAGTCGCACTTCGTTTTTGCAGGCGACATGCCTACCGTGTCGCCGATTAACCTGTCTGGCGTGTCGAAGACCGGCGATAAACATTGGCTGTCGATGGCAAGTGTTAATTCAGCTCGCTGCAGCGGCGGCGTCGAGAAATAAAAAAAATGGCCCAAGCGGCAGCTTCTTCGCAATGCATGGTTGCTAGCGGCGTTGGAAGACAGATGCGCAACTCTGCTACCTAAAGGTAGCATATACAGTAACTCTAGGCACGCCTTGTGTAAGACGCCCCCGTGTGGCAGGAGACGCAGAGGGGTCACTCCACGTGCCGCATTGAAAAATAGAAATGTCTAAGAGCGCCTGATTCTCCATTCTCCGCGTTGCTCAAGCACACAGACGCAACAACTGTGACAGTTGTTAGTTCACGCTTCTCCTGGGCATAATATATATATATATATATATATATATATATATATATATATATATATATATATATATATATATATATATATATATATATATATATATATATATAGGAAAAAGCTATACGCTTCTAAAAACTGTTTATTGGTCGACGGTTCGATCGGAGACCGATCTTCATCAAGACCTATAATATAGCACCAATAGTATGAATGCATGAACGGCAGGATGGAAGTCGGTAACTAATTCGTATAATTGTTTGATAAAGGTTGGCGTCCGATCGAAACGTCGACCAATAAACAGTTTTTTAGAAGCGTATACCTTTTTCCTATCTATTTTACGGCAACCGAAGACACTCTTCATAATCTACGTAGTATATATATATATAACTTTCAGACAGAAAAAACTTCGTCATGTTGATGGCTACAGACGAATTACATTGTGTAACGTTGATTATAAAATTTTTGCAGAAGTGCTATCAAACCGACTGCAATTTGCAAAGTCAATACTTATTGGTGCCCACCAGAGTTGCGGTCAGAAAGGTCGTTCAATACAAACCAACATACACATCTCTCGCACAGCATTGGAACATTGTTCCCATTCGCTTGAACAACTCGCAATGCTACAAGTAGATTTGGCGAAGGCGTTTGATCGGGTTGGTCATTCTTTTCTGTCTTCTCTTCTCGACCATGCCAACGTTGGCTCCCTGTATATTTAAAGGGGTAAAACTATGCTACAATTATTGTTCGACCCGTTTTAATGCATGGTCGCCTGTCGAAGCCTGTGTCAATTCACTCTTCTGTTAAGCAAGGGTGTCCATTGTCGCCACTGATTTTTGCCTTACTTGGAACCATTATGCTTAAACGTGATTCGCTCTTACAGTGTTCAAGGTTTAAGTGTTTATGGGAATGAGGTAAAAGTATTAGCGTATGCGGATGACCTAGCGTTTTTTGTACAGATCTTTCTTGTATAAAAGTGGTGGTGTCCACAACTGGGAAATTTGGAATCATTTCTGGGGCACAAATGAACTTTGCCAAAAGCTTGGGACTGTGGTTTGGCCCATGGACTCAAAGACCAGCCAATTTCGTGTGTATTGAATGATCCTGTGAGCCACCAAAATACCTTGGCGTTATATTGTATGCATATAGATCAAGCGCACATTACTGGAAAGAACGTGTACCCAGCCTAAAGCGTTATGCCCAGACCTTTATTCCACATAACCTCTCAATCTTTGGCAGAGTTAAAGCCTGCAATCTATGCCTGACAACAAAAATATTCTACGTACTGCAAATACTAAATTGTTCCGGAGTTTATATTCAGAAGTTTCACCGAATATTTGTTACTTTTATTTGGTCATCAAGCTATGAGTCAATGAGGTGAGACAATGTTTTTAGACCAGTTAGTGCAGGTGGTCTGGGGTTGGTGCACTTCTTTATTAGACAACTGGTGCCTCGTTTTCTCCATTTTCGGCACTGCGCTCATCCGCTGCTTCGAACATTCTTACAAGTGAATCTTGCAGATGTTTTACCAAGTTTAGTGGTATCTGCTAACTTTTCATCGCCTCCCTATTTGCAAGGATTCGTGCGTGAAGTGTACGAATCAGTGCGTTTTCTGACAGTCAAATTTTCTCACAATTATTTGTTTTCTAGCTCAAGAAAAGATCTATATAACGAGATATTAGATATGCTTTTTCCAGTACCGTTGTACCGCTCACTATATGTTGGACGGCGTGGACATGACGTGCTTGTGGGTGTGAAGAAAATGCCTGTTTCGTCAATATCCAAGACATTTTTCTACAAAGTGCATACAGAAACACTGCCTGTGAAAGCCTGGTTAAGCAGCAAAGGCATCTTTGTATCTTCAAATAATTGTCGTCTCTGTGAAGTTCCACAAACTATAGAACATTGTTTCATTAGCTTTAAGGACGCCATCTTCTTTTGGGACGTTCTACAAATAGCTTCTAAAAAACAACTTAATTTAAATTGTTATAGCACACATCATTTCCTGCCACCCAAAAGCAAATCTATGCCTGTTGACATGCTCTTATTAATGGATATGCACAGTTTATGGAAAACTCGCATGTTAGACAGGCATGCTGAACCAATGGTCGCGGGATCAAATACCGGCCGCGGCGGCCGCATTTTCGATGGAGGCGAAAGTATTGAGGCCCATGTGCTTAGGTTTAGGTGCACGTTAAAGAACCCCAGGTGGTCGAAATTTCCGGAGCCCTCCACTACGGCATCGCTCATAATCATATCGTGGTTTTGGGACGTTAAGCTCCAACAATTATTATTATGAACGAATGTTATCATCGCGGTCACATTTCATACAAGGGCTCTACAGCTACAAGGTTTTTATGAACAATTACAGTTTCAGCCGGACTGGTATCCAATGTTCATGAAATGCACTGCTCTAATACCCTTTTAGAACACAGTGTTATTCGAAACTTGTTTGTGTGTAACGCTTATTGTGCGCTGATAGAGACGGCTTTGAATATTTTCTACGCTATGTATATGTCAGAAAAAAAAGTGCCTGGACTAGTTAAGACGCTTTCCATCGGCGCGTGAGTACGCGGGTTCGAATCCGACACCTTATGAGGAAATTCTTTTCGCCAAGATGTTCTTTTTCGTTATATCTTTCTTTCTTTCTGCCTCTCTGTTTCTTTCGCTGTTTCTCTCTCTCTCTCTCTCTCTCTGTACTCCTTCTCTCCTCTCACCCATCAGGGTTATTACAGGCCACGCCGGAGAAATGGGCGCACGTGTTTTGGGAGCGAAGCAGAAGATGAAGACTGAGAGGAAGAAGATGACTAAGAAAATTCATGATGATAATAGTTTCTGTTCACACTACCCGGCGCAACGAAAAGCTTTAAGACATCCGCTCTTAAATGACAAACTCCAGACTCCCAGTCAGGGCGTTCATATAAAATTTGAGCGTCTAGATACGAACAGTAAGAAACACTCCTGAAAGATTAAATTATCAGCCAGACTACGAAGTAACCTTTCTGTTGTCAATGGGCTGCACACGAAGCAGCGCTATCACGTTCATAAGGTAGTTCGGACACCTTTCACTCCAAAAGCGACCCTTACCAGAATTTCGCCTTGTCGTGTGTGTCACCCTGCGTAAACACCTTACCGTTCGATGTCCCTCGCTCGAAAGGGATTCGGAGTGGCCGCGTGCCAACGATTATTAACCACGCGTGTTATCTTTAGATATATCTGTGTATCTTTTTTTTTTCCTCCTGAAAGACAAGTGCGTGTTTGGATGTGGCAATGTGCCAAGAGCTTCCGGTTCACACCTTCTCAAGTGATACGTAGGCGCCGTTGCGCATCTCCGATTAAACTGCCGTTATAAGGTCAAGGACGCTATGGAGTGCTCTCGGGACGAGATAAGTGCGAATAGATGTTGTAAACAACTTGGAGGAGCGTAGTTTCGGTGTCAGAACGACGCACGTCGCGCCCTTTACTCTTTTCTTGCCAGACCTAGCCACATTTCCGACGCGCGGTACTCGAACACTAGCCTCATTAAAAAAAAAAAGATATTTTCCCGCCCTTATTTCGATTCATAATTACGGGAAAGACTCAGCTGTTTTTGCTAGTTAGGCTTCATAATAACGTTTTATTTTGCACATAGAAGTTGAGAACTTCACAAATTGCATTAAGGCCTTGAGTCAGTTTACCAAACCTACAGTTATTACGTTTTTTTTTTTTTGCGGCGGGATGGGGGGAGAAAAGGCCACGTTAGTGACAAGATGAGCCGTGACATTTCAGAATAGAGCATGCATTTCGATGCTAAATGCAAGAAACACTGAATAACGTCATTTGAAATGTATTGAGCATCGTCATGTTTTGTTTTCGGAATGAGCTGGAGTAAACACGTAAGGTAGCACAAACGAAAAGTGTAACCAATTGTTTTAGTCAAATGTATTGTGACAAAAATGTCCATGAAGAAATTGTACCACATAACCCCAATCTTCTAGCCTTTCAAGTGAAGTAGCCACCATATCCCCCCTCTTGGTTAAAAAGCATCGAAGCGAATTATCGGTTTTCTAACAAAGGCACCCGTTTGCCGACAGTCTATGGACGCTGAAATGGATCCATGTTGCAACTCAAAAACAAACCGCGAGAAAGAAGAGGAAAAAATAACAAAACTAACAGAAAAAAGAAGACATCCCAGCTGCAATGTAACTGCCGAGTAAAACAAAATTAAGTACTACAGGAGCGCAGATAACCCGCTTAAACTGGTGTACGTAGTTCATATGCGGTTTCGAACGTAATCAAATTAGTAAAAGTGACGTTTTATATTAGTTTTTAAAGGAAGGAAGGAAGGAAGGAAGGAAGGAAGGAAGGAAGGAAGGAAGGAAGGAAGGAAGGAAGGAAGGAAGGAAGGAAGGAAGGAAGGAAGGAAGGAAGGAAGGAAGGAAGGAAGGAACAAGCAGAAAGACAGGGAGGTTAGCCAGTTCTTAGACCGGCTGGCTACCCTGTGCTGGGGGAAGGGGGATAAAATTTGATAGAAGAGAGATGTTACAAAAATAAGGGAGAGCAAGAAAAGGAAAAAGAGAGAAAAAAGGAAAGGAGAATACGACACTGCTTAGAGTCTAAGACCAGTTATCCGCAAAAAGCGCAATAATGCTTTCAAAGCCTTCTGTGCTGACGACGGACTCGGCCAAGGCCCCAAAACCCTTTGTTCCAACAAAGGGCGATTATGAAGTTTATCTAGCGCATACGAAAGTTTTTGTCTTGGCGAACCGAAATGGGGGCACTCACACAAGATGGGAGATCGTTTCTTCGCAGCTGCAGTTATTGCATGTAGACTGGTTGGCCATTCCAATCAGAGAGGAGTAGGCATTCGTGAAGTCTATGGGGTGCTGCTCAGGAAACAATCTCCTTTTCTACAGGTAGTGTTTCAAGCAAACGCGAACTCTGAATTTTTGATATCTGCGGGTGACCTACCCTCTCAATGAGCCTCCCGTTCACACAAAAGCACCTTACGCATGGATTGTACGCAAGAGGAAGCTTCAGCCAATCCTGGCGCTTGGCGTACCTTTGGTGACGGCGGCCTAACACTTATGAAAGGGGAGCCTCGCATATTCGGTCCCTGTTTCGTTGCAGCGATGCGATTCCTCGTGTTGTTGAAAGCAAGGACTCCGGTACTTGTAAGACGTCTTTGCGGAGTGCCTCTGAGTAATGTGAAGAAAGCATCCTCTCGTAAAAGGAAGAGCAAGATGAAGGATGCTTCACCTTGAAAACACAGGTAGAGTAGCTGGACGATATCGAATCTTCGTTACTTATTTTGCTTATTTGAAGAAATTATTGCTATTCTAGAAGTTTGATGCATTACTACGATATAATTAGATGCGGTATACACGGTGAAAGTTTACGCGAGAAATCTGGTTCGCGACAGCCACGGCAAGGGCAATTTTGCAGAGATGTAGCTAGGGAGGAGTCTCACACAACTCCAGGCCCCTCCCCTTACGAAAAATTTTGTCACACTGACATGTATGGCAACCAAGACAACCGGGTGCATCGGATACCATCCTAGCATTTTGCCCAGAATCAGTGATGCCAACCTCCAGTGCCCACTTATCCCATGAATAATTTCAAAAATCCGTAGTACACCTGAAAAGCTTCATAATTTCTGTATTTAGGATTATATTCCACGAACAGACAGCACGATTGCGATGTCGAGCTACCAAATAATGCTACTACAGCGCGAGAAAAAAAATCTGGAAAACACCAAAGCAAGCGGCAATAGCCTGAACTCATCACGCGGCAAAAATCATTACGAATCAACTCGAGTTTGCAAACTTATTTGCTGCCGCTTTATTACTGACGCGATTCAAACGGCCACTACCTGTCAGTACGTTCGATATCCTAAGACGGCATGTATTGATATTGCATGTATTGTTATCTTGCAGTCAGCCACTTAAATTAATGCGGGCAAAAAAGTGCGGGATACGCCGGGAATTCGCCATAACTTGTTATGCAGCATCCTAAGTGCTGAAATACCCCCAGGTGCACGACATTCATTATTTTACAGCGTAAGCTGTTACGAACAGCAGCCGATTTTGATGGAGATGATGTCCGCCGTCGCCATTGGTGGCCGTCGTTAATTTCGCGCACACACAAAAAAAATTCACAGCATATCCACCGGTGAATGATGAAGAGCTTGGGCGAAGCTCCTGAAGCAATCATGTTTACACCGTGAAACCTTCAGTGGTTTCTCCCAGCAGTAATCAAAGCGATAGCCCAGTACATCATCAAAGACATGAAAAACACTATATATTAATACAAGAAATTTCATTAATCGTAAGTGGTAGCTAAACGTGGCTTTCGTTTCCCCTTCATTATAACGGCTTTATGGTCGGTGAAGTGATGGATCGGTGATGGGTCGTAGTGGGATGTTTGCAAAGACGAAGTAGTGGGCAGTTGGCAAAGGTGGCTTCCGTTCCCCCTTCATTATAACGGCTTTATGGTCGGTGAAGTAATGGATCGGTGATGGATCGTAGTGGGATGTTTGCAAAGACGAAGTAGTGGGCAGTTTGCAAAGGATCGGTGATGGGTCGTAGTGGGATGTTTGCAAAGCCGAAGTAGTGGGCAGTTTGCAAAGGTGGTTACGCCGGACAACGGAGACGTGACAAGGTTAGACTAAGAGGAGCTTCGCCCCTAAAAAATTCCAGGGTTTGATCCCGTATCGAACACGGGTGTCCTCCGTGGTAGTCGAGTACTTTACTACAGAGCCACGCCAGTGTGTGAAGCTGCTTAGAAAAAAGACCAAAAAGAGGCGTCATGTCGGGTCCGGAGTCACGTTAGTAGCTGTGATGATAATGCGTGGCAGAAGCGCAGAATCACACTATGTGGATTGCGTAACGAGTGGGTGGTTTGAAGCTGCACACCCATTACAAAGGGTTCAGCCATAATTCATCATTGTTTTATTGTTGTAGTCGTTTTTCCATTTCCTTTATAATCTTTCACTGTGCCTTTTCGTGTGTTGTCCGCGCCATCGCAGACTCTTGGAGTAATAAAAAGATCAAAAGAAAATAGATAAAAATAGAGGTATACGGGTATGTGCCACACGTGTCTGGAGGAAAGGGTTTGACGACGTACGCGACAGAATTTTCATGTTATTCATGTCATGCCCAGAGAGTCATATTTTACACCTTGTGATTACGTACTACTAAAAGATAGCGACGCTTGCTACAAATGAGGTGCTTTTTTCACAGCTCCGTCCGCAGTACAGTTTTGTAAAGGAATCTTGGTCTTGTGCGCATCGTGCTGGCGCAGTGTGGCATGCCCATATATTGGCTTCGTGAACTGACAATGAACAGTTGGTAGTCTGCGCTCTTTCCTGTCTCCTTCCTTCATTCCTGCTGGCCGCGCAGCAAGTCGCTTTTACAAATTCATCATCGTCATCAGCATCCACAGTATCAAGAAAGTGTGCGGCTATGTAGGTGCACATATCGCCTTACCGACTCGTATTGGGTACTTCGCTACTTCGCAGAATGATGGCGTAGTGAGTGCTTCGCAAGTGTATACTTGCAGGAGGCGCTGTAAGAGAGTTGACAAGCGGCTTCTTGGAAAGGCGCTCCTCCAGCCTACGCTGTGGCAGTGCTGCGTGTTCCGCGCAGGCCTGAAGTATTTTTTTTTCCTGAGGAGTGAATTATCCGCTACGGAGCGTCTCTAAAAAGCGATTTTATTGCAGTAAATTCGTGACAAAAACACGGCACAAAAATCTCTAAAGTTTCCCGAGGGTTGAAAGAGACAGAAATAGATGAAAAGGGAACGCAGGGAGGTTAACCTGGCGCGAGTGACCGGTGTGCTACCCTGCACAGGGGTGGGGATATAGGGGTAAGAAAGAGGACACAGAGAGAGAGAGATAAAATGAAAACGAAGAGAAACAAGACGCACACATGCACACACACGCAGGACGTTCCAGTCAGAGCCGTTCTGAAAGACCAGTTGAACGCAGAAAGCGTAGTAGCGCTTGCACAGCCTTTTTCTGTGACCCCATCGCCCGAGGGTTGAAAACTTCTACACCAGTCAGCTGACAAAATATTTGTTTGATTCTTAGAACAAAACAGTGTAAAAAATATCGTTAATGGTGTTGCAGTGTTCCGCAAAATATACACAAACCATATGGGTATCCGTGAACCTATTTTGACTTCCAGTTCATTGTGTAGCTGCGATATGTGTTGGGTCAAGCGCAAAAGCCGCATGTTCAGTTCTGATTTGTCATGCCCATCGCCCTGAGTGGCCAATCGCGGCGAAGCCTGGAGCGTCGCAGCCAACGAAACAGTATGCAGTAATGAGAACCGGAATGTTTAATTTCAAAAGACATCCTAGAATTGTTTGAATCTGTAATTGCAAACTGCCCTTAATATTTTTGAAATTGCTATGAGTACTAGAGGGTTTTAGCGTGACCGATATTTTGGTATCCTCAATGTTATCTTAAGTAATGCCGTGTTGGATAGGTGAGTGGACGGACGAACGGACGGACGGATGTGCGAATGGATGAACGGATGAAGACTATGAGCGTCTCCTTTACAACCTGTAAGGTCCAAGCTCGAAATTTAGATTGGACCTAATGCCTTTCTCACCTGAATTAAATATTTTTCCTAAAGAAAAAATTCTGCAAATTCATTTCTCAACTTTGTGCGATTCACGGCGGAGTAAGCTTCATTTTCTAGCTATTTTGTTTTGTCCTATCTCCTTACTTTTACACCAACAAACCCCCAAGCGCCCTTTGTAGATATCTATCGCGGACACGTTCACCTTTCACTTGCTGTCGCTAAAATCTAATCTACGACAAACTTTTGCATGACATGCATTAATCGCGGCACGCTTTCGTAGGCGACGGCGAAAAAGGTGACCGCTTGAATCCAGCGGCGACATGCTGTGCAGTGAAGGCGAAACAAATAAAGACTTCGCGCTAGCTTGTGGTTCTTCAATCCAAACATTTTTATTGCGAAAGCAATTATAAGGGCGAATGCGAGAACTTCGACCCACGTGCGAGGCCTGCCGTCGATGGCTCCTCAAGCAGAGAGGAAACGCCCCGCCCGTCTTTCCTAAGGAGCATGAAGGGGCACCAGGGGGGGGGGGTGGAGTAGAAGGTTGCGTCGCCGCTCGAACAGCAACTGTGATCAAAAGGGCGCGGTCGCGAGCGCTGGCGCGCGCACTATCTTGACAGACATCAGTAGACAAATTGTGATTACAGCGCCGAAGCATACACGGGACAAAAGAGCAACGAAGACCCGTGTCTTCTTTGGCGCTGTAATCACAATTTGAAATGGAATACCAACTAGCCCGTACTCAGACCTTGCATCAGTAGACAGCTTTTATACGTTCTGTGCCCTCACCGCTTCCTTCGCGTTGAGATGACATACAGCGGGGAAACCGCTTCGTCCATGGCGCGGCCGTGTTCGCTTAAACCAACGTTTTGTAGAGTTACGCCAGATGGGATACAAAAGAGTTTGCGTATAACATTCCAATTCGTTGCTATCGCATTCATTGCTCCGCCCTTGCGGCGAAACTGTCACATTTTTTTTTTCTCGCCTCACTAAAAAAGTTACTCTTTTAAAACTTCCTGTGAAAACTGATAATAAGGTGCACTGCATCAGGCTTCACTTGGGCTGCTACAGTGCGAAAACGAAGCCACAATGTGGCTTAAAATACTAATTTTTCGAAATTTGTCACAGTTCTGTCAGAAGGTTTCTGTGTTAGTTGCTCCCGCTGAATTTTTATCACATAGCACATGCACAAATGAAGCCCACAATGTGAACAAATTCTAATGAATAAGTGTGTTTTGTAAAAAAGCTTGAAATTTCCGCATCTTGCGACGCTTCCTCATGCCCAAACGTAATGTAAATGAAAACAACAACAACAAGAAAAAAAAACTCACAGGGTCACTTATTCATTCGCCTAAAACAACTCGAAGGCGAAAGCCTTCGAGTTGTTTCAGGCGCCGACGGTCAATTTTCGCATTTGATGAGGCACCTAAGGCTTTCGCCTTAATAAACTATTATAGTCATGAAATACCGGTGACTTGAAATTAATGAAAAACATGTTTCGTAGTAGTTGCTCAACGCAGTAGTTTTGTATAAAATATTTCGCACGACACAGGTTCACTTCCGTGCTCAAAGCACGAAGCGCCCTAACGGCATAAAATTTTCTGCCGTAATCTACTGCTTCTATAACAGCTTCCAGCTTCCTACATTCAGGGCCGTAACTAGGGGGGGGGGGGGGGAGGGAGAGGGGGGTGCGACACCTCCCGAAATTTTTTCATGCTTTAACTTTTCGGATGACACTAAAATACTTGCATGCCTTCACAGCGACCACCAGTTGCCAAAGTAAGCCGTTCTACGCACATACACCCTCGGAAAAAAATTCCTGGCTACGGCCCTGCCAGATTGATATATACTATACTCGCGGACAACTTTTCTTGGCAAGGAAGGAAAGGCTACGGGGGCGGAGCTACTGCACATGTACTGCTCCGCGAAGTAGTCCGGTTCAGCGCGCGTTTCGAATTTAGTGTTGGTTTGTGAACCTTCCGTACATCCTGCGACGGCCGTTTGATTATTCGAGTGGCTGTCACAGGCATAGACAGCCATTTTTTAGTGAAATTCGTCACAAGCTCCCTCGGCGAGCCGTCGGGAAAGCTGGAAGGTGACGAGCGCTCACCTGAAGACGAAGACGCCATTTTGACTGTGAGGTGCACGTAAAAGGTGCGACGTTTTCGCCGGCGCAAAAACGTGAAATGACACTGCATGAAGTAAAACAAATATAAATACCTCCTTAATGCGCGCTGGCCCTCTTTTCAAACAGCGCCCCGTAGAAAATAAAGTAATGTTTTTTTTTATTCTCACGCAGAAAACACGGACGCAAATGTGGGACTATATTCTTCAGCGGTAGCAGACGCGTATATGTATATATATATATATATATATATATATATATATATATATATATATATATATATATATATATATATATATATATACATATATATATATATATATATATATATATATATATATATATATATATCAGGCCCGCAGTCAGGAGGGGGCGGGGTCATGGGGCTCCCCCACCCCCCGAAATTTTGGTCAAGCAGGTATTTTTACCAAAAATAAATAATAAAATTGGTGATTTTCTCATATAGACAAGGTTTTCAGCAGAAATTCTTCACGCACAAGTTACGCCCAAGATACATTTTCTTCTCAGATTTGAAACGGAAAACTACAGCGGCAATGTCTGCTGAAAAAGCCTAAATACGTCTGCAAGGTGACTTCTCTTTCAAACTGGAGTGCTTACCTATATTTTTCTCGAAAACATGGCTTCCAATACTAAAACGGCGCTACGGATGCTCTAGAAGAGAGATAAATAAAGGAAAGTAAGAAAAAGAAAGATAGGAAGAGCGAGAAAGTAATACATACAGAGAGAAATAAATAAATAAAATTGAACAGAGACAAAAAATACATAGAAAGAAAACAGAGAGATGAGAGAAAAAGAAAGAAAGAGCAAAAGAAAGAAAGAGAAAACCGAAGAGAAACAAAGAAGGCTGCCCAGCTCCGCACTTCCTTCAGGCCTGGCACCCCCAGTGCGAAGATGCCTTAGTTTTTTCCCCCTTGTGTTTTAAGCGACAACCATTGAAGCGCCGCCGACGAATCTCATTGGTCGACGATCGTTTCCGGTAGCCATATGTTCTTCGTAACGCTGTTCTAGCTGTTCGCCCCGAAGAGCCGCAGACAGAACCAGGTGAGAAAGCGGGGGAGGCAGGCCGCGTCCACTTATGGCAGGGAGATGGGCGCGCGTGGCTCTGTCAATCTTCGAGGTTAGGAAGAACATGGCGGCATACGCCGGCGGCGCGTGCGAGTGACTCAGGAGAGGAGGAAGGTGTAGCTACTTAAAAGAAAGGGGAAAACCAAGGAACTTTAGTTTAACCTAGTTTGTCGAGAGATAGCAGCAACTAACGCGGTAAGCATACCACGGCGGTGTCCAGCGCGCGATCGCCTTCGCGCGGTAAGCAGTGCCATGTTGTCCGGCAGTCACGTGACAGAATTTGAGGTCTAGAGGCGCGCTCGCCCACCGGCTCGCGGCTCTCGCCGACCGACGGAGGGATGTGCGGCACAGGAGAACAAATCGGCACAGCGCATGTCCGTTGCTGTGACAACGCACGTGCGAGGAGGCTCAGCTTCAAGGCCAAACTCATGCACAAGAACGTTTTCTGGGTTTCTACCGGTATTAGTAGAGTTATCGCTCTAAGAATTTCGTTAAAGGGACACAAAAGCGCAAAACAATTTTGCTCTTTAGGGTAAAGTACTCTTTCACTCAAAGAGTAAAGTACTCTTTCTTTAGAGTAAAGTACTCTTTCAGAGAGTAAAGTACTCTTTCACGATACCAAAAACACCACGCTTGCTCCGGGAAGACGCTTAGTAAGCGAGAAAACGCGCAAGGACAAAATGTGGGTGGCTACACCACCTTGAAGTTTCCGCACCATTCGCCGTGACGTCACATATTTTGACGGCGCCTACTAGGAGCTACGTAGTTCCTAATCGGTAAAAACCAAGTACATTGTCCTCTGAGGGGGCTATAGACTTAACATACCAAGTTTGGAGTAATTTTGTTGAGCCAATGGCGCCAAAATACGATGAATACACTTTGAAATCCGTGACGTCTAGCGGGGATATTTCGGCGCGAAATTAAAAAAAAAAATGAAACTTTTAACTTGATTTTCTCCTCTATTAATAAACCTATGATGACGAAATTAACGACATTAGAGCTCCCAGAGCACAATTTATCGATCTAAACCAATTCATTGTTTCTCTTTAGTGTCCCTTTAAGCGCACGGTATTACAAGGTAGTTGTGACTTACGCCTGTCTTCCTTGCTCAAACCTAATTAGAAATAACAGACACGAAAGCCAAGAAAAGTGTGGATGTTAGTTAAAGACGACTGGCCGCCGGCAGGGACCGAACTCGCGACCCTCGAACAACGCATCCAATGCTCTACCACTGAGTTATGGCGGCGGTCATCCTACCGTCCGCATTATGGGGTATTTATGTGCACTTAAACCTAGGGGTGTTCTTCAGCGTCGCTAGCAGCCATAACAGCGAGTGTGGAACACTTTTTTTCTGCCCGCTGGCGTCACGAAGCACGTGATCTTTTTAGGAGCTGGCAGCTGACCAATAATCACTTGCATACTACCTGAAGGCATACAGTCTACCAGAACGAGATCCTCGCTATGATGTTGTGTCTTGATTAATGCTGTGTCTAACAAAGAAAAAACGAGCCCTTCAAATCCCCCTTCTTTGTTCAAACCTAGACAGATATAACACGGGCGCGTTTTCATATCCTAAAGAGCGTAATAGCAAAATTTCCTGTCATCGTCACATGCGTGAGAGTCGCGTGACCTGAGCAGAACAGTCACGTATGACGTCGTCGGTAGAGCGGCACGTCGCTGTAGACTGGTCCTGGCAGTAGTGATGCCAGCAAAATAGTGAGAACTGCATAAGCGACACGGCGTAGGTTACTGGTCCACCAGTGGCACGGGCCAACCACTGACAGCGACAAAATAGAGATACCTTGCAATGCCAGGCAGAACCTCCCCTTTCATTCAAATTTTTAGGATGATGGCATGACGTCATACGTGACGTTTCTGATCAGGTCCTCGCACACTCCGTGACACAGCAAATGTCATCCTGGGCCGCCGTTGTGTTACAGTGGTTACGGTGCTCGACTGCTGACCCGAAAGTCGAGGGTTCGTGAGCCTAAAGTACACGGGCCGCGGCGGCCCGTGTACTTTAGGTGCACGTTAAAGAACCCGAGATATTATTATTATTATTATTATTATTATTATTATTATTATTATTATTATTATTATTATTATTATTATTATTATTAGTGTTGTTGTTGTTTTCATTATTATTAATATTCAAAAGTCATCCTGCTCTACTGCAGAGTGCTGCAGTTCTTTCGTTGTCTCACTTAGGCGGATTTGTGTGCCTGCGTTTAAGATTCAGTTTCTTTTGTGTGTGAGCGCACGGGCAAAATGTCAGGTCAAATGTTTTACTTGTCGTTCCGGCAGGTACAACATCTTTCCTGGACGTAAGTTAGTGTGGCCCTCGCAAAATTTGTGTATACACAAACTCCGGCGAGTTTGAGTGCACACTGCCTCACAACCTACTTGTGTTGAACAAAGGAATTGTGCTTCTAGCGACCTGGTAGGTTGTGTTCTTTTGCTAAGGCATTGGATTTGGATTTCCCTTCCAAGTGCATGAAACGCTGGGTGCAGGATCATCTGACACGTCTTTAACGCCTTTAAGTTACAGCGAAAATGCTCATCTCTCATGGCATTTCCAAGATATCAAATACCCTGAAAAGCACTTCATATAGAGTATTTTAAATAGAGTTTTTAAGACGTGTACAATTCTGAGTTGGTTATACAGTTAAACATAAACACTGCAGTGCCTCAACAGACCTTTTCTTACAGCGCCGCCAATGAAAACGAGACTAAAGAAAGAATACTGATGTGAAGTCTATTTCTGCGCACTGCAGATCTCGCAACATTTTTCACAAATTTTAGATGGAGCCGCCTTTATGGTCACCGTTATACACCATAATATCATGCTGTTCCGTTTCCAGAATTTCGAGATCCGCAAAAACTGCGTATGCATCTCGGCTGATAGAAATCGCAGAAAATAAGCTATAATTTTCGGTTTTGTAGCTAGCTGCATTACGTACTGAATTACATTACACCAGACCTTCTGGTGTTTACGGCCGCTTGGTTAGTGCTTTAGCATCCAACACCCACTTTTTTACTGCTGCGTTATTCCCAAGTCAACGTTTGCTTTTCATTCCACAGCAGTCCGCTGACATAGGGCCAAAACTGTTATGGACTCTTCCCTGACTCAAGGTAATGCTCATTGTTAAAGTAACAAATTTAAGCCACAGGCTGAACGGAACAACAAAGAAATCTCACCCTGTCGTAGGAATTCGATTATGGGGTTGCTCTATGCCAGACGAGTGGGCTGCCACCAGTCTGCACAAGGTACTTGAAACGATAAACATTACAACATATAGACTTTAGTAAAGGCCACGATTGGTCCTGCCAGTATCGACATGGTGCTGCCAGCGGAAAATGATCTTCATGTAAATATAATGCGAGTACGCCTTTCGTATAATATTTCCTGAGTTCTTTATTTTTGTTAAGCATTTAAACTATAAGAAAATTGCTGAATTTCGAGCGCTCCTTTACGTTCCTTAGTTACATAGCTAGTCCGTAAAGAAACTTTACCGTAACTATTCAAGTAGAGCAAACTTTCGAAACTTAGCCCTACTCGTCGACATCGGCCATTCAGGATCCATTTCTGCTAATTTAGGGGCATCTCACTAAAGATAAAATAAAATGCACTAGAACTACTTCGTACGCTCGAAATTACTTCGTGGGCGTCACGAAAGAGGGTCGCTGTCCCACAATTTTTGCCACTGTGTGCACAATATCTTCAGACACGGCACCCACACCGCGGGGACAAAGTGCGCGCTTCGCGACCAACGCCTAAATACTCGGTCTGCAGTGAAAGCGGCGCAAGTCTGAAAGTAAGGCCAGTAAGGCTGCGTGGTGGGCACAATGTCAGAACAGGCACGTTAGCTTTTGATGAAAGGTCTCTTGGTTGTTCTTGTGTTCCGCATTTTCAACGATATGCTTTATTGGGTATCTATCTACCTACCTGTCGATAACTGGGTTGCGCTGTTTCAAAGGAAATCACGTGATTCAAGTGCTACGCTACCGCAAGTTTGTGACGTCACGTACCGGCAACTCGTATATATTATCACGTCTGTTCGAAGAGGCGTTCACCATAGTCGTGAGTATTGGTCCGCCAGTACTGCGCGCCAGCTGTGCCCCACGTAGACACTTTATCAAGAGGGAACCGTTCCGCGAGAAGTGCCCGGAAACGCAGGCAAGGTGAGCGTGCGTCTGAGTATGAACGAAGAGGTATTGGACTTGGTCCAGCGACTAAACGGACTAAATCCGGACGTGGTCGAGAATAGTCCTCAGAAACTGCATCGTTGGTGAATCGGCAGAGCTGTGCGCTCAAATCGGCTGGTGCTCGGGACTCCGGGGCCTGCGTTGCACCTCCTGTTCAATCGCACCTAAGCAACTGTTCCAGCTGATGGTGGAAGGGCTCTCGAATCTCGAGTTCTCGCTCGTCGAAGTTGTCGAGGCAACCGTCGACTTCGTGATCAGCAATATGCGTCGGATAGCGCGGCAGTATCGAGGCGTCATCTTCGCCTAGAGCCGGCTTCAGTGCAATATGCGTCGGAAAGCGCGGCAGTATCGGTGCGTCACCCTCGCCGAGAGCCGGCTTCAGTACGAGCTCGTACAACTGGAAACGTTCACATCTGACCTGCCGGCCTCCGTTCCATTTTCGTACGAGTGAAATCCATAATCGCGGTTCAGCAGCCATCTGCGTCAACGTCCGTCACAATGTGTCTGGTGACGCGTGGAGCTGCGTTCGACTCCGTGACCTCGCGCTCCCCTCAGGTTGAGTCCGCATTCTTCAATTACATCCGGCAGTGACTGCTGAACGCGACACTGACAATATACCGAGGGAATGCTTCCGTTTGGCGGGCACCACGGATGGAGTACGCACTCTGCCGTTACAGTTGGTCATGGTTGCCGTCTTCAGTGATTTAGTGCGGGAGTCCTTTCGTCTGGCTAGTCGCCAAAATGTGTTGGCTCACGTCCACCAACTCTGTCTCCTGCTACGCCCGTCAGAGCCCTCTATCGCATTTTACCCGATGACAGGCGCCGCGACGATGTTCGTCAGCTCATGTCCGTCGTGCTCGAGCACATCGTCGAGCTGAACCTGAGTTCGTTCCATTTTCTCCCTGACCTCGGCCTGATGGAACCACTCCAGGAATATACGCTGAACCCCTTTGCAGGCACTCTCAGCCCCGCCGTGCGAGTTTCTAAGCCAGTACGCGGTGAGCCGTCTGCCGACCAGTTGCACCAACCTTCGAGACCTGGACGTGCGCATTGACAGGCGAGGCGGCCACTTACAGTGCTCCTACTGTGAGCTTCTGCACAGCAGAGCGACGCTCCAGTCACCACCATCCTTCGCGGACCTGGTGTTCCATCACAGTGGTGTCGCCAAACTGACCCTGTGTCACATGCCGGCACATGTCGGGCTACGGTTCGTGGAGTGTTACGAAGTGACGGGGATGCTTCGACTCGCCGAGTGGCCCGCAGTCGAGAGCGTGAAATACAGCCATTTAGGCAGGGTTTTTTTTTGCTGTAACAGCGCTATCCGTTGCCTCGTGCTTCAGCATAAACACCTGCCGATCAGCGATAAGCATCCACAGGCGAGTCCTCAATTTTTTTTTTTTTTACTCTGTGAATAGGGGCATGTCGTCGTACCTTCAGCGACTTGCCGAAGGTGCAATAATTGATTCTATTGCGTGTTCGTGGTCTTGGTTTCGTTTGCTGGTACAGCAATAATAGTCGCGGGCAGCGTAATTGTCCGCGTTGCCATAGATAAGTTGAATAATCACTATTGCGGGTATGTTAATTCTGGAACGGCAAAGATAATATCGCTAGAGGTGAAGGGGACTTATCATTTCCGACGAAGGCAAGTGCTCTTGTCGAAACGTTGGCGACATGCAGCGACCTTTCTTAATTGTTCGACGACGATTTTGATCAGTTCAAACCTCCATCTCACCTTGAAGTGCTCTCTGTGTTGCGAATGTTACTAGAAACTTAAGCTACTTCATTTTGCTCATTCCTTGTTTCGAAAGTTGCTCCGACATTTCGTAAGATTTGGCACATATTGTTTTTGTGGTTGTATTTTTAGCATGCGTGTCCCGTTGAACTGCAGTGCGCGCATACATTTAGCGTACAAACACATTATAGCACTCAAGCTGTGTTCCTTTCCATGTAATGCTGTAAGCGCCCACGTACACGCACGCCTGTGCATATTTAATTACTTCACTTGCCCCGTTTCCGCCACCGCAGGCCAGCTTGTTCCTGCTGACCAGCATTCAGCACCTGTGCCTTCTGACGTCGATGCCAGTCTTGGGAGTCGATGCATCGACGTTCGTGCGGGGGGCTCAAGTGCGTGCACCTGCGCTCTCAGCGTGGCACTGACGGCTCCGAGCAACGGGCCACGTGGTTACGACTACACCAACATGGCGTCCTGTTCCGAAGTCGTCCTTGCTTTGCGTGTTGCTCGACGGCGACGTTCATTGGACTCGTCAAGCCGGTCAACCGCGACTGCGAGACGGTCCTGTAAGCTGAAATAAGGCACACATGTGTTACAAAACGTTTCCTGGATTGTGACTTCCGGTTTTAGCGCCTTCAGGGGCTCGGACATGCTTTAACCTACGAGTCTTGAGCATGACTCCTTAAGGTATGTCGCCACCCTTTATAATCGCGTTTGTTTTAAAATAATTTTAGTTTTTAATGTTTTAAGAATGTACAGACATCCACACTTGTGGCACAGAAAAAAATTACTTTTCTATCCGGTTTCGTTCAAAAGTTACGGCCTTTTATTTTACTACGGGCCGCCAACCGAAAATGACGTCTAAAAAGCTTCTTGTTTTCCTAGAAACTTAGTTTTCAGGTGGTTTTCGTTGCGCGTAATCTCGTACAGCTTTTGAACCAAGCAATATTTTTAAGGAAACTTCTCATGCTCCTTTATGAGGCATTAAGCTGTGCCATGGAATAGGATAATTGAAAATCGTCAATAAGTTTGATGTTGTGTGGACTATCAACTGAAATGCAACCCCCTGAAAAGGCAATTTCTGTATTTATTTTTGTTTTTCGTTTTCTAAGATAATTACTATTGATGATAGCCGAAAGATCCTAGTTCATTGCACAGCCTGTACATAAAGTGACCCTCGTACTTGCTTTCTTCTATTTCACGGGGACTGCTTTCCTCCCTTTCTTGTGCGGCCCTTTATTGCTCTGTGCAGGCCGCGCTGCAACTTGCGTGCTGCTTCGCGAATGACGCCGAATGTTGTACAATCATTGAATGCCCGACGCGTATGTTTGAGAACCTTCCACATTGTACGCGAGCATCAGTGATAACACCAGAATGTACTGTGACGAATGTATAAAAGCCGACGCATTTCGCCGCCGATCAGATTACTGACGGCCGACGACTGTGATCGCCGCTGTCAGTGTATGGCTTGTACCTTGACTTTCATTTCTTGGGCCCAAGTTCACAAAATAAAGAGTTTCGTTTTTATCAGCGCCACTGCCGCCTTTTTCACCGTCACCACCACGTGAAAATAGTTACCCGGGCTATTTTATATCTGCCCTTTAACTCATTATGTTTAATTACCTAGATTTCCAAGTAGTGACTGAAGCTATGAGCGCAGAGTGGTAGAGCGCCTTCAGGAACCACCGATTCAATAGTTTCCTGTACGATCCGTCTCACGTCGTCATCTTTTGCGCTTTGCGAAGAAAGCCCGCGAAAGATGAAAAAAGCCACGTGACGGAGCGTTTGCGCACTGATATCGTGCTGCTCTCAAGCAGGCAACCTGCAAACAAGTTTTATTTTTTTTCTGCATAGCAGACCTAAACGGTCTTTCAAATGTGCCCTTCGTCAAGCAATCGACCTCGGATCAAAATGTAAATAGATTTCTGGAAAGGTCATACCTTAAGCAAACTGCACAAACTCGAACTGCTCAGTGTCACTAAAAACCTGAAAACTCGCGCTTTCGTCGCCAAGAGTGTCCTTTGCCCATACTCCAAGCGTGAGAAGCAGAAGTCGACATTAGAGGCTGGTGTGCAAACAAAAGAAAACGGCGGCGAGCAAGTTGCGCGGCTGCTTAGGACTAACTACTTAGAGTTTTGCAATTAATATTTTTTGTCGTACAAAGTTCTGTGCGTAAAAGTCTTTGGGAACCATCTAAAAACTATTTACACTGAAAACCAGCATTCACCTTCACCTTCATCAGGGTTTTTTTCACCATGTTCGCAACTAATGTTTCCGTTTGTGGACAGCCATTTTAACCCTCTGTAAATAATTTTTGGCTCAATGTTTTTTATTTGCACATGTGGAGCTATTAGAAATAAGATTTTGCAAACTGCATCTCTTTTTCTTGCCTACATTTTTTTTGTCTGTAGAGAAGAGGTTAATAAAGAGTTCAACGATTCCTTCAGTTCTAAACATTCTTCTACCGTGCTGTCTGTCGTTATTAGTATATTTATTTCAGAATACCTCTTAGGTTATTGTATGATGGGAACACATACAAGAAACTCAATGCGAGCTTTGTGTGCTATATCATGCAAGGACAATTAAGTATAGCGAGTTCTAGGAAAAGGTACAGTTGAAACACAACACAAGATCCATTAGGGAGGTAAAACTTAGACGGAAAATACAAAATTTACTGAGAAAACTGAAATCAATACGTTCCTTTGTTGCCCCGTTTGTTCCTCATCGAAGCCTTCAACAACAAGATGGCCCTGCCTAGCTGGCTCGTGTCTGAGTGCACCGTCTCAGCGAAAAAAAAAAATGTTCGCTTCATGACTGACATTAGGGGGCGCAGGTAGAAAAGGAATAGCGTTATTCCGCATGCGGGCAGGCTATATTTGCGCTCTTTTTTTCTGCAAAACAAAATAGTCGATAGTTTGTGCTTTGTGTCGCGTTTCATTTCTTCCCTCCATTGTAATCATTCTGTGAAATATAGGCTTTAATGTGCACAGGCTCAGAAAGGGGACACTGGGCCGACGCTCTGTGCGTCCACATGGGATGGTAGGCTCTGACGTCATCAGTTTCGCCAGGTCAAACGGATTAGCTCAGTTTCGATTACTACCCCAAGCATTTTTTTTCGACTAGTTGCATTAAACTTCTTTCCAACCATACCGCCCTATAACGTGTGTTGTGATTTCCAGTCATCTGCAACGATGGTCTAGTGGTTACGGAGCTCACCTGATGACCCGCAGGTCGAGGGATTGAATCCCGGCCGCGGCGGCCGCATTTTCGGTGGAGGCGAAAATGCTAGAGGCTCGTGTACTTCGCTTGAGGTGCACGTTAACGAACCCCAGGTGGTCGAAATTTCCGGAGCCCTCCGCTACGGCGTCTCTCATAATCATATCGTACCATAATGATATCGGGTAGGTGTGTGAATGATAGGATGCGCGAGCACGCATATTTACTTCCTACGGGCATGGGTGGAAATCTGCCGATTCACTGCAAGGTGTGTGGTTGCGCCACTCTATTCAGCATCGTTTCGGTGACTGGAAGGGCTAAAACACAGAAAGAGCGTGAAATTATTGAAGCGTTTCAGATCCCCAAACTTGGTCCTGATAAGTGTGTGAGTGCGCCATCTGTGTTTTTGAATGACAAGGAGGTCCGGTTTCTTGACAGTGGTCGGTGATAGGGTGCCTTTCAGTGTGATCGCGGTTGTTGCTGCGCATGCTCATATCGGTTTGTTGTTCGCGTCTTCTTTGAATTAAAGTCGGTTGATAGTCCAGCACCCTTCCTGTTCTTGTGTCTTTTCCTTGGGAAGTTTTTTGCAGCGCGCGTACATAGGAAAAAAACGGACAGAGTAGACAGAAAGGGCGCTCTTTCTCTCTACTCTGTCCGTTTTTTTCCTATGTACGCGCGCTGCAAAAACTTGCCAGTATGATTACAAACAAACTATCCCAAGCTTCAACACTATTTTCCTTGGCTCAGTTTCTTCGGCTTTCTTTTGGTGCTGCTGGCATTTCATCACGAAGAACTATGCACCAACTAGCCCAACAAGCCACCGTAATGAACCACTACGTGACATGCATATAGTGTTTTTTTCCGAAGCAGTTTCAAGCAATACCGTGGCTCTGTGGTAGAACTTCTGCTTGCCGTGCAGACGCGCAGAGTTGGATTCTCAATCGAACCCCGATTTTTATTATTTTATTCGGATCTTTCTAGATTTTTCCTTCACGGACAAAATGATGATTTTTCGCTCGAAAACGACGCCGACACCGACCCCAACGCCGACACCGGAATTTCTGCGAAACGAGCTCTTTAATGCTCTCGCGTTAAAATGAACAAGGGAACATGCAGACGGCAGACACAGATTAAGATTTTAGATACACGTAACCATAAAACTCACGGGGTTCCTTATGCATTCACCTAAGACGACTCGAAGGCAAAATACTTCTACTGACACGAAAGTTTTATGCCGGGGTCCACCAAGACTTCCATGACGTATTTCCGTTGCGGAAATATGTGAGCAAAATGCACGCGATCAGATGGCACGCGATCAGAAGAAAAACAAAAACAGTAAAAAAACGTTACTTAAACGATGGTCGAACCGATGACCTCTCCGTCTGCGACGACAGGTAACGGACGCTCTAATCACTGAGCCATATCTTCTTTTTTTTCTTTATTGCCTGGTCACACATGCACCACACACATGCACATGCGCCACGATTACACGTGCATAAGGCTTCCCGAACGCGTTTTTTATCTCTCACAGTTTCCTCTCACAGTGCTCTTGGTTCGCAGGGTGGGTCGCCGTCTCGGAGCGGTAGAGTGAAGTAATGCATGGTCTTCGCTATTAGCTCCGGCAACGCGCCGTTTCACCGTTGCTACGGTCGTCCCATTCGGTGCGTTTCCAAAAGAACTTTAACGTCAGCGCCTTGCATCACGAGGTGGCGGCTTTAGCCGAAGCCTCGCTCATAGCATCCACCCATATTAAAGAAATAGCTTTGCCACGCACGCCTGGCTGTCACACCGCGTTCCCCACTCGAACCGTAAGAAATCATGGCCAGACTACAGGGGAGACACGACGGGCGTCGCGTTTCCCGTCGGGTTTCTAGCACGGCCGTGGTGTTATCTTTCTGCTAACTTTTTAACATTCCACGGGATGGCGACCTTAGCCCAAGCTCAGAAAGAAGCGCAGCGTCCAATAACGGACGCTATTCTGGCTGTCACACCACTTTCTCTGATTACGCTCACCCCATGCGAAGCAACGGCGCGTTGCAGAAGCCAATCTCAGAAGCCACGAGTAATGCATCATGACACTAAAGAGCACCGACTGCGAGAGTTTCGATAGTCTCAGCGGGGCGGAGGCTTTCGCTGCAATGTTGTAGAAAACTCTGCGGTCGGTGAAATGCGGCGTCCACGGTGACTCGAATCGGTGACGACGCAGTTACGCGATTCGCCTTTCGCGTCAGCGTGTGACGCCACCTCACCAGCGTAGGGCCGCTTCTAAATGGACTAATTGTGTTTCTCCGCCGCCTACAGCTTCGAGTGCACTGGCACCGACTTCTAGGGAGCGCACACTTTGCCGTTTCTCTGCTGAAGTGACGACGCTTTGAAAGAGTGCATGTTGAGTTAGTGTTTATTTTGTGCGTGTTGAAGCCACCTTTGCGCGGGATTCGCCATATGCTGTGTCCAGGTGTATAACTACTACAGCTACCACAAGGGTTTAATTATGTTCATGAACGTTAGTCGTCGGGACGGTGATGTGCCACCAGACGTCAACGTGGGTGCGTCCCATCAAGCGGTGCTATAGCTGCCAAACACCAACAGACATTGTGCAAGCTCTCGTATGTCAATATATCTTGAGAGAGCGTAGACTTGGGCGTGTTGTAATTCATTTTCACTACTTTAGCGCACTGAGGAACAAGACGGAGGACAGAAGAACACTCGGACACAACACTAGTGAAAAGTGAAATCAATATATAGTAATCATGCTACTACTACTACGAGGACACGTTTTACTTTCGTGTTATACAGATTCCTATGACGGACGGAGGAATCAACCATGTTTTTTCTTCTCAGTCGATGTGTTGATCCTGCCCCGCCACCCTCAAAGCTCTCTGCGCCTAACGTTGTTTTGCCATGCCTCCAGGATTGTAGGGGCTTCGTCTAGTTTTGCACTGCCTCCGTGATCGACCCGTCTTTGACCAAGCAAGGATGTCATGTGATGACGTCAGCAATGACGTCATGATGACATAATGACGTCACAAAATTTGGCGATCTGTGACGTCATGATGACGTCATCACGTGATGAACTTTTTTTTCTCGTGTTGACGCCGCCGACCGGGGACGCTGACGCGGACGCCGGCCAAATTTTGCGTTTGATGAGGCATCTAAGGCTTTCGACTTAATTGATAAACACCGATACTGCAGGTTACAAGTTCGCTGGCTAAACATCAGTACGGGGTGCTTGTGGGGCGTAAAATCCTAACAATTATTATTATTATTATTATTATTATTATTATTATTATTATTATTATTATTATTATTATTATTATTAGTAGTAGTAGTAGTAGTAGTAGTAGTAGTAGTAGTATTGTTGTTGTTGTATAGCACATTCTGGATAGTTTTTGCGAGGCAGTGAACATAAACACCACTCTTCAGCGCGGCCTTGTTGAGACAGCCTTACCTGCATTTTACGCAGGTAAAGCATAGGTACAGGGCGCACCTGACGGCGCTGGTCCTGTGCCCAGAGGTTGGCTGTTCAAGTTTGACTTCTGGCTTTCAGCCTAGTACACTATTGTGCCATTAGGGAACCCAGTGCAGCGCAATCATTTTTCCATAAGCAAATTGTCAGTTGATATTTAGCGATGCGCCCTGTCTATTTCTTTTTCTTGTCCGTCGCCCTTTCTGCGCAAATGAGATATCTCTCAAGTCAGTTATCCGTACCGCCTAGCCCAACTCACATGCCCAATAATGTTCCCCAGTAAACAGCCACCTTCTTTCGTCCTCGACTACTGTTTTCAATCTCGCATGCGGTAGTTCGGGCCGGCATCAAAAATCCGCTACTTTCTTCGTGTTTTGAAAGGGCCTACATATGAAATCCGAAACACCCATTGCAAAATGAATATTCCGAATTTGGACCAGTTTATTGTGAGCAAGTGATGTGTACAGATCGCGAAACGTCGTTTTATTTTGCAACACTGGTCAGTGACGAGAAGTGTCAACAATACCTTCATTTCACCAGATGGCGTTGTCCCCAGATGGCGTTGTCATGACTAGCCTAGACATGCTCGCGAAATTTATCTTTTCGTCCACTTTACTTTCTTCACATTTACATTATAAATACAACAAATAATGTCCCCTATACTTTCCTTGGCTTTGTTGTCTGCTCTCATTAATGTTGTGTCTAGCAAAGAAAAACGACCCTTTAAAATTCCTCTTCTTTCGTTCATTCATAGCGAGGGTCTCATTCTGGCAGACTGGATGCCTTCAGGTAGCATGGGAGGGATTATTGGTCAGCTGCCAGCTCGTAAAACATCACGTGCTTCGTGACGCCAGCAGGCAGAAAAAGTGTGTTCCACACTCGCCGTCATGACTACTAGCGGCGCTAACACTCCTAGGTTTAAATGCACATCCCATAAAGTGCACACCCCATAAAGTGGACGGGAGGATGACCGCCGCCGCAGGTCTGTAGTAGAGCATCAGACGTGTTATTCGAAGGTCGCAGGTTCAGTCCCTGTCGGCTGCAAGTTATCTTTTCGTACACTTTCTTCACATTTACATTATAAATACAACAAATAATGTCCCCTATACTTTCCTTGGCTTTGTTGCCTGTTAGTTCGCATTAATGTTGTGTCTAGCAACGCTATCATGTCTCTTTTAGCGCCAAACCTTGAAACTCTTGCTTATAGCTGTTGTAGAGTGGCATCAATAATCGTCTCTGAGTGAGCCGTTTATGCACTGTACGGATGCGAACGAATCGCAAGAAGCGATAGAGAACATGCACTCCTGGGCATGTCACCAGACCCGGGATCCTTGCTTTCAAACGAGCGATAAAGCCTTCGAGATTGGTCGTTAATTTTAACTAAAGCATTTACGACTGGGGAATACAGTGACGTTATTGAATATCTTGCGAATATTTATACCGGCACCATTCCTCTTAACCAATGTAACCACCAAAAAAAAAAGAGCAAAAAAGAAAATCATGGATTGGAAAAGAGCTCTGTAAACAGCTCCGACGTCAAAGTTTGAAGCATTGCACATTTCTAGAGTACAGCCATGCACAAGGGACCAAGAGAAAACAGACACGGCCGTAGATTCTATTCCCATGTGTATCGCGACTATTCATCGCCGGTTATGAATGCTGGCAGCATTCTGTACTCCTCAGAAAGCACTGTACCGATATCTGGTGACGATATGAGCTGCACATCATCAGAATGTAATGAATATCCTGGCAAACCGTCTGCATAGACTAAGGCGAATGAAATTAAAGTTAATCCGTTTGCGAAAAAGGTTAGCATACGACGATCAAAGAAAGAAACAGACAAAATAGCCCTATCGCCATTGTAGGCCAAGAAATACCACCTTTTAGAGCCGCAAAAATTGATCGATTCTGATTTCTCATTTAAGCTGACGGGAAGCGTTTGTCAATTAACCGGCACGAAGCTTTCCTTTGTGATAGGGGCTGTATTTCGGTACCGCACTGCACTTTGGCTAGCGTCAAAAATACAAATGGTAATCCTGCACTCAAGTCACTGCACATGCATTACCACATCCTGGTATGTTGTGCTACTACCAAAACTTCAGTTTGTATATCATTTAGCCCCTGCTGTTACTCAAGAGCTACAAGGAATGCCAATGTTGTAGGTTCGGTCTACACCGGCGACTTCTTTTCGCGTCGGCATTATTTTCCGTTTATTTCGTGATTACTACTCTTCAACTAAAGGCTACAAATAATGGCGCTTACGTTTAAAACTTTGCTTATCTCATCGTTTCATATGGTTGACACATGGGTAGTTACATACATGCACACGATGCGATCGCCAGTTGCTATCGCACAATAACCACTTGAATTGCTCTCAATGAACACACAAATGTCGACACCTTCAAATGAAAGCGGTTAACGTCACTTTTTATTAGGTTGTGATGTTTGTCGCGTTATGGTCCTGGCAGAAACGCGACGAACGCACTACAAAGACGCACGACAAAGAGAGGCTACGGCCCTTGCCGTAACCCCTCTTCTTGTTGTTCTTGTATATTGTGTAGTAATTGCATGTATCCACACTAGCCAGGCATTTCACTAAACTCATGAATGATGTTTCGTTCCAGCCTCTTGTCAAGCTGCATAAAACAGTGAACATAGTCTCGTTAAAGGGGCCCTGCAATACTTTTCTTAGTTAGAATGGAATAGTCTCACTATTAGCGCATGACGCTTCACGAATCACATGCCGCAATTTTTTTTTAGAATCCGTCAAGTACGAGTGAAGTTACAGGGGTTTTCCGCATGCTCCAAGTGCTTTCTCTCTCCTCTCGCACTAGCGAGCGCGCTGAAAGCTACGCAGGGAGGGGGATGACAAGGGGGCAAAAAGATGCGTCCCTTCGTCAGCACGCGTCATGACCTTGAGCACTTTCTTTTTTTTTTCTTCGAACGCGCGGCTTACTTTCGTTGTGATCGAGAGCGCGGGCACGTGGCGGCATCCCGCGGCGGCCACGGTAACTACACAGCCCGCGACGCTCAAATCAGCCAATCGCCGCGGACTTGGATACATGGCGCAGAAATTTGGGTATATGGCATCATTTGTAGAGAGAAGAGTGAGCGATTTCTAGCTGACTTTGAGAATTAATTGTGACTTCTATGCTGCGGGCGGCGCTATAATATTTGGCTAGCGCGTTCTCGGGAGCCTCGACTACCGATCAGCAGAGTTTTCTGACCATGCTCAAAAAGTCTTGCAGGGCCCCTTTAAGGGTTTTCATCGATGGTCTAGTTGACAACTTCCTTTTAAGTTGTTTCGCTTCATGACGAAGAAGAATGCTAAATGATATATCCGTTTCAAACTGCATTCCCATTCGAGCCGTTTTATGTTCGCTTGATTTTGATTATCGTTATTTTGGATTATATTAATTACGCAATAACTACCTGCTTTTGCCTTGAAACCGTATTCTGGTACGCATGAAGATATACTGATGCAGCCGTCAACTTGAATTGACCTTGGAAGAAAAAAACTGGAGGATAGAATTTATTCCACTCGATTACATTTAATCAAACAATTAAAAAATAATATCGAGGAGCGAACGTGCTTGGCAGTTAAAGAAAACTCGCGAATAATAATATGCGAAAGAAAGAAAGAAAGAAAGAAAGAAAGAAAGAAAGTTTCGTATTCCTTGTTTTGTTTATGAGGGTCTGGCTCGCTCGCCTGTCGGAGATTTTATCTTCCTTGTTTTAACTTAATGAGTGTAAAAACCGTGTATACAGCGTTCCACCGAGACGTAATAAGGGCTTCGCTCCCATTAAAAAAATTTACCCTGGTTGAACGCGGTTAAACAAGGTATGTCGAGCGATAGCTCAGTTTTGCTTACAGGTTGAGACCATTGGTTTGCAGAAATATAACTTTATTGCATGCTTTGGTTTAGGCAAGGACGTCTACACGCTTCGACTAGGACGCGACAAGGGAGCCAACGTGGGAGCTACAACACACAGGCGCTACTCGGCGCCGTCGGTTCTCTAGGCGCGAACGCGCAGTGAATGGATGAATGGATGGATGCTATGAGCGTCCCCTTCATAGCGGGGCGGGCCCCTGTGCGCCGCCAAGCTCGAAAAAAAAATGCTTTTTTAAGCCGGTCTAATGCCTTGTCTACTTCAATTAATTCGATCTCATTGTTGAAGAAAATAAAGGCCATAAATTCACAGTCAAACTCTCTGCCTCTTACGGCAGCCTCACCTTATTTGTCCCACTATTTACCTTTGTCCTTTATCCCTACTTTTCCACCATCAATCATCTAACCGTCTCTAGCTGATTTCTTTCGCGGACGTCCTTACCTTACCATTGTTGACCCTGCAACTGAAGGCTTCATGTACGCTAGTGCCCTAACATACTCCCGGGTGCATATCTCTACATTAAATTAGAACGGGCTCCATCTTTTCTTTAGCTTCCCCACAGCATGTACATTTTTCTTCTTTACTGAGTTTCGTTTTATAACTACGTGCTCTAAGGCAACCTTACCTTGATTCATTCTCATCATAAAATGCCACCTTCTTTACATCGCGCTTTCGATTTTGGTAGTTGCTCAGAGCCAGCTTTTTTAAAGCGAAAGCCTTAGATGCCTCATGAAACGCGAAAATTACCCGTCGGCGTCAACACGAGTGATGCAATATACCATCACGTCACGACATCACAATATGACGTCATAATGACTTCACAACTCGACAAAATGTGTGACCTAATTATCGTGTGTGTGTGTGTGTGTGTGTGTGTGTGTGTGTGTGTGTGTGTGCGTGCGTGCGCGCGCGCGCGTGTGTGTGTTTATCGCTAATACATCCAATAAGTCATCTCCGCCTCTCCTCGTCGTGTCCTTCACTCCGCCTCTCTGACTGAACATGGATGCTGGCCGCGTCTCGGACCGTGACGGCACGAAACACACGTCGAGCCGCTGTTCATTTTCGCGAACGCGCCGCACTAGCTTCGTTGAAGCTCTTTCGCTGACGTTGACCTTGGCTAAGCTCGAAGGTCATATTTACGTAACTAGGTACTTTCTGCGTTTGTACGGGGAGGAGTGGAGCTCTAGCTCTAAAAACCCGGTGAATTCAGTCAAAAAGTAAGTTTTCTATGTCGCCAGTTGACGGTGCGTACCACTGGGGCCATCGTAACGTGAAGGAAGGACGTACTACTGGACGAGTTGGTAACTCATCTTAGATCGGTGGTGCGCAAAAGACCAACATAAGAGGAAAGAACAGGTACGTGCACTGCGCAAACTATCAACTCAGAATTTATTGAAACAATATATATATATATATATATATATATATATATATATATATATATATATTATATATATATATATATATAATATCTGTGTGTGTGTGTGTGTGGTTAGAAGAACACGTGTTAAAAGACCATGAGCAGACAAAGATTAATTCAATGACGCGATTGCAGGAAGTCTAGTTCTGCAGCAAGTGACCGAGGGTATCGCGACACATGAATCACCCGCTTTGTTAATGAGATATGCTTCTTCAATTTCACGTGCTACCCTATCTTTGAACCTAGATTGCATTGCCGTGTCCGCAAACAAGGGTGTGCAGTCGCATTCTCTACAGTGCAACGATAGGTTAGAACATGGCTGTGTCTTTAGCGAAGCTTTAAGATCCAAAATATAAATTCTGGCCCTTAATATAGTCGGTGTCTGCAACATTAATTTGCTACAGTCTCATGCGATTACACGTGATCTCTTGTTGTTGCTGGATTCCTATTCTTGTTCAAACGTAGTGACGGTGCCCACTCGCGTTACAGATGTCTCGGAAAATTGAAATGATTTGTTTATTACAAACGATTCAATGCACAATGTCACAGCCGGAGTCATCGTAGCAGACATAGGGGATCACTTTCCTATTTATATGCACTTGTTGCAAAATCTCGGTCTAACATCAACCAAGAAAGCAATGAAAGGCCTCTGGAAAATTTCCGCAATCGGCTTCAGGCAGCAAATTGGAGCTCGGTGCTTCAATGCACAAATGCTGATGAGTCGTATGACGCTTTTATACGAATACTAAAAGAAGCGTACACAAACTGCTTTAAACAAAATATGTACATAAACCTAAACAGATACGCAAACCGTGGCTCACAAATGAATGCTTGAGGCTTATTCGAAAGAAAAATCAAATGTACCAACATTTTGTGCGCACAAGAAGCCCTGATGACCTTTCGGCTTTCAAGAAGTACCGAAAGTTTCTAACTAAATTTCTTCGCGACACAAAAAACGCCTATTTTGAGAGGCTTTTTAATCAAGCAGATTTCCGAAGTGATATTGCATGGCGGGCTATAAATAGGCTCTTAAATCGCTGTACGGGTAGAAATATCGGGCTTGAATTAAATGTAGACGGAAGATGCTTAAGAAGGAAAGACTTAGCAAACCACATTAACGAGTATTTTATGAACCTTGTGTCTAGCATGCACGATATGGAGGATGCCAGTTTTCTGGGTGTGCCAAACGCGAAAACTGCATTTTTTCGACCTATATGTTGAGATCAAGTGTACGTTGTTTTCATGTCCCTGAAGAACACCGAAGCACGTGATATTGACAGACTTCAGATAGAGCCGATCAAATTCTTTATCGATACACTGCTGCCAGCGCTCACCCATATAAACAATGTTTGTCTGTATACTGGGATTTTCCCGTCAGGTATGCAATGCGCAAAACTTACTGTTTTGTTTAAGCCTGGTGTCAGTGCCCGTGTCAGTGCTTCCAATAATTTCAAAAGGACTCGAAAAAATAATCTGTAAAAGGGTTGTGTCACTCTGTGAAAAGCATTCCCTGTTAACTCAGTATCAATTCAGATTTCGTCGAGGCATGTCAACAGAAATGGATTTGTTAACGTAAAAGGAGCTCATATTGACAGGGTTTGAGGAAAAGAAACGAACACGTGGTATTTTCGTAGATTTCTCTAAAGCGTTCGATAGGATTAACGATACCACGTTGTTCATGAAATTGGAGCATTGTGAATTTCACGGCGTGCCTCTTGAGCTTTTTAAATCGTACTTAAACAATAGAAAACCATGTGTCATTGTCGGAAATGAGGAATCAAGTTTACTAAACACACAAGCGAGTATATTAGGGCTCCCTCAAGGCCCTAATATACTCCCTCAAGGGACTATATTAGGGCCTGTACTTTTTAACCTGTACATTCACGGCTTGATAAATGTTAGCGATAAAGCAGAATTCATAATTTACGCCGATGATACAGCCCTTTTCTTCCAGTCCTACAACTCAGAAATGCTTTCACGACTATCGAATAGCACATTACGTAATCTATTTATGTGGTCTAAAGCAAATTCACGAGAGATAAATACACACAAAAAAAGGGCCGTACTGTCGTTAGTCGGGATTTGGAAATCTTTCTTGTAAACGAAAACGCCTTTACTGCAGCTGATGTGAAAACACTGGGGGTAACTTTTCACCAACACTTAAAATGGGATGAGCACGTTAGCGCGTAGCAGCAAAAATGGCTAGGGCGTGTGGTATGCTCAGTAAGTTGCGATACACTCTGCCTGAGAAAATAAAGCTACTGCTTTTAAATGCGAAGCATTTCTTAGCGAACTTCTGCGACTTTGAGCGTATCTATCTATCTATCTATCTATCTATCTATCTATCTATCTATCTATCTATCTATCTATCTATCTATCTATCTATCTATCTATCTATCTATCTATCTATCTATCTATCTATCTATCTATCTATCTATCTATCTATCTATCTATCTATCTATCTATCTATCTATCTATCTATCTATCTATCTATCTAGCCGCCTACGACTTCTTGCTCTCATGGCCGTTTCATTAGTCGGGCGCATACCAAAATTGGTGTGTCATAACATGGCCTTATTACGAACATAAATGACAGGTCATATTGTCACGTGGTCGTGACGTCGACGAAGGCAGCAGTCAGCACGTCGCGATGAAACTCTTTATTAGGCCGAACTTGTGGCCGAGAAACTGAAAGCTACAGCAATACACTGATAGCGGCGAAGAGAGCGTCGACCGTCGATCAACTGACAAGCGGTCAAGCGCGTCGGCTTTTTACAGGCGCTATGGAACTTTCCAGCAATATCGCTGGTGGCGGCGTTATCTCTCGACAAAGCTGGAACATTCGCGTGCGGCGCGCAATCTTAACAAAACGATCTACTAAAATCGTAAAGCTTCCCGAACACTGCTTCGCGGCCAGCGTCAAGCGTTTGCTGGTCAAACTCGAACACATCAAAATAAAATCCGGCAGGTCCCACGCACTGTGGGAATCGATGTAATGCGAAGCAGCCAGCAAAGAGCTGCATGCATCGCTTTGTTTATTTTTGAGCCAAATGAAACCATTCATGCCATGGCATCTAGTTCACCATATATCGCATGTTTGCCATGCACGCATGCATGCTAGTGATGCAGAACTATCGATGGTACTATCGATACTATCGATAGCTGAGTCACTATCGAACTATCGATGGTAAAAGATACTATCGATAGCGCTATCGATAGTAAGTACTATCGATAGTTTAAAATCAATAGCGCGAACTCATTGCAGAATAAACTTGGTTTCCCGCGCGCGTGGTACATAGTGGAGCCGGAGGAGCAGGCTGAAGAGCAAGAAAGTTGACATGCTTGTGTTCTTCACCAGAGTGCTTCGCTGACACATGATCATAAAGTTAAACTATTCAGCTCTAGCGGAAACGAAGCCGTTGCATGGGGTGGAACTGCGCGGCTTCAGTTTTATATTGCATTTTAAGATTTCAAAGTAAAAAAAATGATCAAGAACAAAGTTTGGTAATTGTAAGATTATTTTTTTTATTTATTTTTTTTATTTTCATGAATAGATATATGCGATTACAGGGATTATTTGGTTGTAAGATGTAACTGGTTGCTTTTAAATATGAATTTATTGATGGACATATGCCGACATTTTCCCCGCGCAAATAATTTCTTTCGCCAAAAATTTGCTCATAAATTAAGCGAAGCTGACAGTAGGCTATCGCGAATATTTTGGCAATTTGGCCAGCCAGCAACAGCATCGTTATTCGCACCACTATGGCTAGTTTGTCGCGTGGTTGTGACGGTGAAGAATGCTGCAGCAAGACTGGGAAATACGACGCTCTTTATTTGGTCGAAGTTGTGCCAAGAAAATCAAAACTCAGAGTACAAGCGATACACGCTGTGCACAGATAGAAGCGAGAACAGTCGCCGGCCGTCGAGTAATCTGATAATCGGTAGAACTCTTCGTCTTTTATACATCAGTCATCAAACCTTCCAGCGTTATCGCTAATGCTCGCATAAGCTTTCGAATAAACTTGAATATTTGCGTCCGGCGCGTAATCTTAAAATGTTAAACAATCGCGAAGCTTCTCAAACATTGCGGCGCGGTCTGCGTCAAACGCTGCTAACAGTCTGTGGGTGAAACCCGAATACATCAAAACAAAGCAATAAACACGCGTGGCAGTAATATGGCTAGTAATATTACCGATGGTACTACCGATTCGACTATCGATAGTTTATCGATAGTAGTACTATCGATAGTCTGTTTACACTATCGATAGTTTCAAAGAAACTATCGATACTATCGATAGTCAATTTACCGATAGTTCTGCATCACTAATGCATGCACAATGTGGTATACACCATGCCAATGAAACGTATATTCTGGTATATACACTGCATGACCGGTCAATTATGTTCATCACGCACTCCTGTCATGCCATACCAATTTTGGTATATATCCATTTATCTAAACGGCCGGAAGCGCACCGTAAAAGTGTCATGTAAATCATACTGTACATGACATGCATAACATAATTCGCATGTTAGGACCTGTCAATTACGTTCGTCATACAGTCACATCGCACAATACCTGTTTTGTTGTATATCGAACAAGCGAAATGGCCGCGAGTCAACCATGAGCGTGGCATGTAAATCATGCCACACATGACATGCATGTCATGGTTATCATTTTACCACCTGTCATTTATGTTCGTCATACATTCGCGTCACGCAATGCCAATTTTGGTGTATATCAAGCTAGCGAAACGGACGCGATCGGACAATGAGCGTGGCATGTAAATCATGCCGTAAATGATATGTATATCATAATTTTCAAGTTACCACCTGTCATATATGTTTGTCATACAGTCACGTTGCGCAATAATTTTGGTGTATATCAAGCGAGCGAAACGGCCGCGAACGCATCATGAGCGTGGCATGTAAATCATGTCGCACATGACTTGCCTGTCACGATTTTCATGTTACCACCTCTCATTTACGTTCGTCATACAGGCGCGTCGCGCAATACCAATTTTGGCGTATATCAAGCTAGTGAAACGTCCGCGAATGCACCATGAGCGTGGCATGTAAATCATGACATGCATGTCATGGTTTTTATGTTACCACCTGTTATTAATGTTCTTGATACAGTCACATCACGCTATACCAATTTTGGTGCATATCAATCTAGCGAAACGGCCGCGAGCGCACCATGAGTGTGCCATGTAAATCATGTCGTACATGCCACGCATGTCATGATTTTCATGTTACCACCTCTAATTTACGTTCGTCATACAGTCGTGTCGTGCAATACCAATTTTGGTGTATATCAAGCCAGCGAAACGGCCGCAAATGCACCATGAGCGTGGCATGTAAATCATGACATACATGACATGTATGTCATTGTTTTCATGTTGCCACCTGTTATTCATGTTCTTCATACAGACACATCGCGCAATACCAATTTTGGTGTATATCAACCTAGCGAAACGGCCGCGAGTTCGTCATGAGCGTGGCATGTAAATTATGTCGTGCATGACACGCGTGTCATGATTTTCATGTTACCACCTCTAATTTACGTTCGTCATACAGTCGCGTCACGCAATACCAATTTTGGTGTATATCAAGCCAGCGAAACGGCCGCGAATGCACCATGAGCGTGGCATGTAAATCATGACATACATGGCATGCATGTCATGGTTTTCATGTTACCACCTGTTATTCATGTTCTTCATACAGTCACATCGCGCAATACCAATTTTGGTGTATATAAACCTAGCGAGACGGCCGCGAGTGCGTCATGAGCGTGGCATGTAAATCATGACGTGCATGACGCGCGTGTCATGATTTTCATGTTACCACTTTCTTCACATTTACATTCTAAATACTACAGATAACACCCCTTATACTTTCCTTGGCGTTATTGTCTGTTAGTTCTCATTAATATTTTGTCTAAATCTTCTTTCCTTCATTCATAGCAAGGGTCTCGTTCTGGCAGACTTGATGCCTTCAGGTAGTATGCGAGGGATTATTGGTCAGCTGCCAGCTCGTAAAAAGATCACGTGCTACGTGACCCCAGAAAGGCAGAAAAAGAGTGTTCCACACTCGCCGCCATGGCTGCGATTGGCGCTGACTAACACTCCAAGGTTTAAATGCACATATATACTCCATAAAGTGGACGGGAAGATGACCGCCGCCGTAGCTCAGTGGTAGAGCATCGGACGCGTTATTCGAAGGTCGCAGGTTCGGTCCCTGCCGGCGGCAAGTTATCTTTTCGTCCACTTTACTTTCTTCACATTTACATTCTAAATACTACAGATAACACCCCTTATACTTTCCTTGGCGTTATTGTCTGTTAGTTCTCATTAATATTGTGTCTAACAAAGAAAACGAGCCCTTAAGAGTCATCTTCTTTCCTTCATTCATAGCAAGGGTCTCGTTCTGGCAGACTTGATGCCTTCAGGTAGTATGCGAGGGATTATTGGTCAGCTGCCAGCTCGTAAAAAGATCACGTGCTACGTGACGCCAGAAAGGCATAAAAAGAGTGTTCCACACTCGCCGCCATGGCTGCGATTGGCGCTGACTAACACTCAAAGGTTTAAATGCACATATATACCCCATAAAGTGGACGGGGAGGGATGACCGCCGCCGTAGCTCAGTGGTAGAGCATCGGACGCGTTATTAGAAGGTCGCAGGTTCGGTCCCTGCTGGCGGCAAGTTATCTTTTCGTCCACTTTACTTTCTTACATATTTACATTCTAATATCTACAGATAACCACCCATATACTTTCCCTTGGCGTATGCTGTTGTCTCATTTAACACGTGTTCAGTTATGTTGGTCAGTTCGCAATGTTCGTATACCAGTTTTAGTACTCTATCATTCATTTAAACGGCCGCGAGCTGCCCCGAGACCAGGTCATGAGACAAATCATGCCGCACCTGCCTATGCGTGTCATGATTTGCACGTTAGGACCTGTATTATGTTCGCCATGAAACTCTGTACGTCATACCACTTTTTGTATTTATGATACTAACGGACTGACTGCCAGAGACCCTAAGGCCGAGGAATGTAAATCATGTGCTTCATGAATCGAGGTCATGATTATTTCATGTTATTGACCTGCATTTATGTTCGTCATCACGGTCATGCTTCTGCTATACCAATTTTGGTATCCACCGCTTAACGAAAAACGGCCAGTGAGAGCACAATAGTCGTAGGGGTCGATAGTAGATAGATAGATAGATAGATAGATAGAATAGATACGCTCAAACTCGCAGAGTCGCTAAGAAATGCTTCGCATTTAAAAGAAGAAGCGGGCGTGGCATTGCCCCCCTCTGAAAAAGCATCGTCCCGATGCTTGCAACCGAACATGGAAAGGAAAAAAACAGTGCCTACACAAATAATTACAATAACAAGGAAAAAGTAGAGTCCCCAGGTTCGCTAACGCGCAAAAACGGCTTAAGGTGCACGACATGGACGACTTCAGGTCGTGCGCGGCGTCGCGGGAGTTCGTAATGCCGGCCGGGACGACCTCGTAGTCAAGAGCGCCGTGACGTCGAAGCACCTTGTATGGGCCCGAAAGTATCGCCGAAGAAGTTTTTCACTGAGCCACGTCGGCGTATCGGCGTCCAGACCCACACACGGTCACCGGGTTGGTACTCTCATGTGGCCGTCGTCGAAGATTATAGGTGACGTGCTGTCGACCTCTGATGGGTCTTGATGCGCAGGCGGGCGAGCTGTCGAGCTTCTTCGGCGCGTTGCAAATAGGCGGCAACGCCGAGATCGTCTCGTCGGTGGCGGTTGGTAGTATTGCGTCGAGCGTCGTTGCCGGGCTCCTTCCGTAGACCAGCTTGTACGGCGTCATTTGCGTCGTTTCTTGCATGCCGTGTTGTATGCGAAGGTCACATACGGAAGGATGGAATCCAACGTCTTGTGTTCGACGTCGACATACATGGCCAGCATGTCGGCGATGGTCTTGTTTAGCCGCTCGGTGAGGCCATTGG
>NC_051176.1:54660724-54690724 GCF_013339695.2 Rhipicephalus sanguineus
GGGAAGGATGGCATCCCACGTCTTGTGTTCGACGTCGACATACATGGCCAGCATGTCGGCGATGGTCTTGTTTAGCCGCTCGGTGAGGCCATTGGTCTGTGGGTGGTACGCTGTGGTCCGGCGGTGGCTTGTTTGGCTGTATCTCAGTATTGTCTGAGTTAGGTCAGCAGTAAACGCCGTACCTCTGTCGGTGATGAGGACCTCTGGGGCGCCATGACGCAGGAGGATGTTCTCAACGAAGAACTTCGCTACCTCGGCGGCACTGCCTCTGGGTAGGGCCCTTGTCTCGGCGTAGCGGGTGAGGTAGTCGGTAGCTACGACGATCCATTTGTTTCTGGTATTGGACGTCGGGAACGGCCCCAGTAAGTCCATCCCAATTTGCTGGAACGGCAGTCGAGGTGGCTCGATAGGCTGCAGAAGTCCGGCTGGCGTGGTCAGCGGTGTCTTACGTCGCTGCCAGTCCCGGCAGGTCTTGACGTAGCGAGTTACGTCGGCGACAAGGCGCGGCCAGTAGTACTTTTCCTGTATTCTTGCGAGCATGCGAGAAACACCCATGTGTCCAGACGTCGGGTCGTCATGCAGAGCCTGGAGGACCTCTGGTCGCAATGTCGAGGGCACTACAAGAAGGGAATCGGCTCGAAGCAGCGAGAAGTTCTTCTTAAGGAGAATACCGTTGCGCAAGAAAAACGACGTCAGTCCTCGCGTGAATACCTTGGGAACAACGGTGGGCCTGCCCTCGAGGTATTCCACAAGGACCCTGAGTTCTGGGTCCGCTCGCTGTCGTTCGGCGAAGTCTTCGGCACTTATGGTTTCCAACAAGCAGTCATCCTCCATGTCGTCCTGCGGCGGTGGGTCGACGGGGGCGCGGGACAGGCAGTCAGCGTCGGAGTGTTTTCTTCCGGACTTGTAAACGACGGTTATGTCAAATTCTTGAAGTCGTAGGCTCCACCGCGCGAGGCGACCTGAAGGGTCCTTCAAGTTAGCTAGCCAACACAAGGCGTGGTGGTCGCTTATAACTTTGAAGGGCCGGCCGTAGAGGTAGGGGCGAAACTTCGATGTAGCCCAGATGATGGCCAGGCACTCCTTTTCTGTTGTGGAGTAGTTGATTTCTGCCTTTGATAGCGACCGGCTGCGAGTTTGTAATATGCAGAGCGCTCAACGCATGGCAACGGCAGCGGCGCGCTATTGGCTGCGCGCACACAGGGACGCCGCTGCGGAGTTCCGCCTAGCAACGGCCGCGCCGCGCTCTCCTTCTCGGGGTGCCTTCCGCGGGAATTTTAAACGGTGAACGCGGCCGCTGGGCCCCGTAGAATTTTCGTCGCCGCTTGTGAAGTGCTACTGCTCTCGCGTTGACCGAATACGCCGTCGTCGCCGTATGGTTCGACTGTGCTTTGTGCATTTTGTTTTGTTGTAACGGTGAACACGTTCGCCCATGAACATTTGTGTTGTCGCCACTGTCTTTTGTGCCATGGCGCTGCAGCAAGAACGCGATCGGCCGTTGTGTTCCACTGTGCGTTTCTTTTTTTCTTTTTTTAACAGTGAACACGCTCGCCCTTGAATATCTGTGCTGTCTGCTGTGTCTTCTGAGCCATCGCGTTGTCGCAAGACATAATCGTTGTTTTGTTGGACTGATTGCTTTTGTTTATTTTTTTAACGGTGAACACGCTTTCACGTGAATATATGTGTTGTCGCCAGTGTTTTTTGTGATCTCGCGTTGTCGCAAGACGTGATCACCGTGGGTTCGAGTGTGCCTTGTGTTTTCTTATTATTTTTTTTTTCGCGGCTGATCTTGCCAACGCATTTCCCAGCCCTGCAACGCCGGTGTTGTACGGCTATGACCACGGAAAGCAGCGCATGTGAGACGTCGGCGCGCCGCGCGATCGAATGCGTTGAAGACAATGACAGTTCATCGCCTGACGTTGACGTGCCGCTGCCGTTGCCATGCGTTGAGCGCTCTGCATATTACAAACTCGCGACGTGGTTCGGGCGAACATCACTGATGAACAAGACGCCTGCAGCTGTGTAAAAGATTACGGCTTGAAGACAAACACATCGTGGGTTGTAGACTTCGTGAAGTCAACAGCAAGGTGTGAAAGGTAATACAAAAATGGTGTTTCATAACTTCAAAATTAACTTGCGGCATCTTCTGTGGTGATTTAAATTCATGCTTTGGGGATAATGTCCAATGATGAGCCGTCTCAATGAGGTCGTATTATGCGTGCACTTGAGCCGTCTCAATTAGGTCGTATTAGCTGTGCTCGTTCTGCTGCCCTAATTGAATTTTGTTTCTATTTCTTTTTTAGTAAATTTGCAATGTCAATCTGGCTCGCAATCTCTGGCCGATGCAACCTTGGGTCCTTGCTGGTTATTGTTTGTAATTTATCTATATTCTGTCAGTCGCGCTGCTGGCAATTATTTCCAACCGAGCTTCAGTCAATCCTTCTAAGGTGTTATGCATGCCCAGGTGCGTTAATCTCTCTATGCTGGTGCTTTCGGGCAAGCCTATAGAGCCTGCTTAAAAGCTTTCCTTACGAAAATATTGATTTTGTCCTTTTCTGTCTTGTTCCATTTAAGCCTAAGAATGCTAGCCTCTTTCATTCCGTGATATACTTGTTTGTGATTCTCCTGATCAGCCACTTGCCTTAGTGACCTTAGTCACCATTTTTATAAGAGTATTGCTGTTAGTTCGCTTCGACTCAATGTTGAGTACAAGGACCCTAACTTGTTCAATGATGGGGACCTTTTCGTGCAAGTCTGTATCTCCTCGCACTCTCTCTCCTTCATGTATCTCTTGGGCCACCTCCTGTTAAGTATGGGCCTGTAAAGTTCTGATTTCTCTGGTGAAAATTCAAGCCTAGTGCCTGTGAGGTAGACTTCCACTTTATCTACCACTTCCTGTAACTTCTGTTCTATTTACCCACCACTGCCTTGCGAGATCCATATGGCAACATCATCCGTGTATACGGAGCGATTGATTCCTTCGATGTCTTCACGTTTTTTCTGACAATCCTGTCATAATGAGATTAAGAGCATGAGCAATATCATGGAGCCCTGAGGTGTAACTAAACTGTCCATGCCCCTCACCTCAGACTCGAGTTCCTCCATGTTGAAGGTAACCTTCCTATTCGTTAGGAAGTATCGGATGTAATTGTATGATATTTCTCCTAGGTTTAAGTTGGTGACCTAAGTGAAATGTGCAGGTTTGTGGAATACTTTCGTGAGATCCAACCATAATGTAGATCTGGTTCACATTGCGCTCTGATTGCTCTCATTATTAAATGCGAAGCATTTCTTAGCGAACCACTGGCACTTTGAGCGTATCTATCTATCTATCTATCTATCTATCTATCTATCTATCTATCTATCTATCTATCTATCTATCTATCTATCTATCTATCTATCTATCTATCTATCTATCTATCTATCTATCTATCTATCTATCTATCTATCTATCTATCTATCTATCTATCTATCTATCTATCTATCTATCTATCTATCTATCTATCTATCTATCTAGCCGCCTACGTCTGGGTGCTCTCATGATCGCCTCATTAACTTGGTGTAGGCCAAAATTTGCATGGGAGTGTAAGAGGATTTGAGGAATATGACTGCGGGTCATGACATGAAAAATTCGGCAGATCCCACGTACCGTGGGAGTCGATGTTATGCGAAGCATGCGGCGGCTAGGTGACTGTGGCGTAACTTTTTTTATTGAGCGACAAGTTACAAAGTGACGCTAAAGATATGTTTAAATTTTATACGCACACATATATATATGTTGAAGAGCCGCATATGCGTCCCGAGAACGCACGCACGTTTCATGAACTCGTGTGCATGTGTGGAAGAAGTTCTTGATAGTTCTTCAACAAGGGCATCATCACCGTGATCAGTGAGCACCAGCAGCTGGTCATGACTTATAGGATCCGGTCGTGATCGTGGTGACGAGGGGTCCATGTGTAGTGAAGTATGTGGTATAGTAGAGCTGTTGGAATTCTAGGATGCCTCGGTTCCTACACCTACACCCGTTCACTACGTCGCATTTTAGCATAAAAATGCGACACACGGCTCTTGCCTGCTTAGTGTGAACAAGGAACCCGTATGGGTCCCGAAACGTCTCTGTGTTTTTCACCTTGACTTGGTCAGTGACCGCATCTACATCCTCATGCCTCGGTCATTTCGTCGACAAATCGGCTGTCGACAGAGCAGGCGACAAGTAGGAACCTGAAGCCACCCTTCGCGTTGGTGAGGTATAAGCCGTCGAGGCTGGTTGGCCTGGATAGTGCTACGTGGACCAACATCAGTGGATGTTGTTTGTCGTATTCGTAGACTACCTGGGCGTATGTGGCCTACGTAGACTAGTCTACAAAGCGGCTGTCACTCAATCTGGCATCATCCTCGGTCAGCATGAGGCCATCGCCCAGCCTCGTAAGAAATGAAGTGGACACTGCGTCGTTCTTGCGGACTAAGTGCAACTTACGGTGCGGTGATGTGGGTATCATATGTAACTTTCGTTAATGTATTCCTCCGGGATCGAGCAATGCTTCAATATAGCTTGCTGAATCATATGATACAAACGTAATGTTTATTAGACTGCTATAAAAGCGGAGCCAACACTGGAACTACAGACGTTAATCTGATATGATGCATGTATCGTAGGAGTACACATCGTAGGAGTATCATGTAGTGTTTATTGCTTTCTTGTAAAAGTAGATAGCAAGCACCACAACCACAATTGACGTTGCACCGATATTACGCCTGCGTAGGCTGTTTTTCCAAACCAGTTTATAGACCTGGCATGGCTCAGTGGTAGAATACCTGACTGCCACGCAGAATGCTTGGGTTCGATTCCTGCAGGGATCCTAATTTTCATTCATTCCATTCCTTGAGTCAACGCTGCCATTGTTGGTTTTCCTTAACGCTCTAGCATTTAAGTTACCAATGTCCGTTCTCGCCGTTCCTGGGTAGATATAAACTGTCAATCACCTGTGGCGCATACCCGTACACCACGGCCCGTGGTAAACGGGTATGTGCCACACGTGTCTAGTGGAAAGGGTTTGACGACGTACGCGACAGGATTTTAACGTTATTCATGTCATGACCCGGCAATCATATTCGTCAAATCCTCTTACCCTCGCATGCAAATTTTGGTGTTCACCAAGTTAAGGAGGCGATCATGAGAGCACCCAGACGTAGGCGGCTAGATAGATAGATAGATAGATAGATAGATAGATACGTAGATGGAAACGCTCAAAGTGCCAGAGGTTCGCTAAGAAATGCTTCGCATTTAATAACGTTAAAATCCTGTCGCGTACGTCGTCAAACCCTTTCCACTAGACACATGTGGCACATACCCGTTTACCACGGGCCGCGGTGTAGGGGTATGCGCCACAGGTGATTGACAGTTTATGTCTACCCAGGAATGGCGAGAATAGACACTGGTAACTTAAATACTAGAGAATTAAGTAAAAGCAACATCGGCAGCGTTGACTCAACGAATGGAAATAATGAAAATTAGGATCCCAGCAGGAATCGCACTCAAGCATTCTGCGCGGCAATCAGGTATTCTACCACAGAGCCACGCCAGGTCTATAAATTGGTTTGGAAAAACAGACTACGCAGGCGTAATAGCGGTGCAGCGTCAATTTTGGTTGTGGTGCTGGTGATCTAATTTTACAAGAAAGCAAAAAACACTACATGATATTCCCACGATGTGTACTCCTACGATACGGGCGTCATATCAGATTGACGTCTGTAGTTTCAGTGTTGGCTCCACCTTTATAGCAGCATAAAAAACATTACGTTTATGTTCCTATGGTTCAGCAAGCTATATTGAAGCAATGCTCGACCCCGGAGGAATACATTAACGAAAGTTACATATGATATCCACATCACCGCATCATAAAGTGCGCTTCGTCCACCAGAACGACGAAGTGTCCTCTTCATTTCTTAAGAGGCTGGGCGATGGCCTCATGCTGACCGAGGATGATGTCAGGTTGATTGGTAGCCATTTGTAGACTAGGCTACGTAGGCCACATACGCCCAGGTAGTCTACGAATAGGACAAACACCATCCACTGATGTTGGTCTACGTAGCACTATTCAGGCCTACCAGCCTCGACGGCCTATGCCTCACCAACGCGAAAGGTGGCTTCAGGTTCCGACAGGTCGCCGGCTCTGTCGACATACAATTTGTCGACGAAATGACCGAGGCATCCACGAATTCCAACAGCTCTACTATACCACATACTTCGATACACATGGACCCCTCTTCACCACGATCACGACCGGATCCTATAACTAGTCATGACCAGCTGCTGGTGCTCACTGATCACGGTGATGATGCCCTTGTTCAAGAACTGTCAAGAACTTCTTGCACAAATGCACACGGGTTCGTGAAACGCGCGTGCGTTCTCGGGACACGTATAAGCACTACATATCAGCTTACCGCTTCTGGTGTTGGTAATACCCACGTTGTCATTGGCAGCTTTACCCAACCGTAAACAACTGCTTATGTAACACATGTGCAGCTCTTCAACATATATATGTGGGCGTATAAAATATATACAAACCTTTAGCGCCATTTTGTAACGTGTCGCTCAGTGAAAAAAGTTACGCCACAGTCACCTACTCGCCGCATGCTTCGCATATTGCCACGTGACAATATCATCGACTCCCACGGTACGTGGGATCTGCCGAATTTTTTTCCCATCCTAGGTACCTACGCCATAACATATGAAAATAACTAGAACACAATTACTTATGTGGCTGCGGCACTTTTTCGATTTTGTTTCGCCAACCGCACGCCACGTATAAGGGGAGCCAAGTGCACACATAATACGACCTAATTGAGAACGGCTGATCATTGGACATTATCCCCAAAGCATGAAGTTAAATTACCACAGAACATTCCGCAAGTTATCTTTGAAGTTATGAAACACCATTTTTGTATTACCTTTCACACCTTGATGTTGACTTCACGAAGTCTACAACCCACGATGTGTTTGTCTTCAAGCAGTAATCTTCTACACAGCCGCGAAAAAAAAAAAAACAATAAAAAAAACACAAGGCACACTCGAACCCACGGCGATCACGTCTTGCGACAACGCGAAATCGCAAAAAACACTGGCGACAACACATATATTCACGTGAAAGCGTGTTCAGCGTTAAAAAATAAACAAAAGCAACACAACAACGATTATGTCTTGCGACAACGCAAGGGCTCAAAAGACACAGCGGACAGCACAGATATTCAAGGGCGAGCGTGTTCACTGTTAAAAAAAAAAGAAAAAAGCGTAAACGCGCAGTGGAACACAACGGCCGATCGCGTCTTGCTGCAGCGCCAAGGCACAAAAGACAGTGGCGACAACACAAATGTTCATGGGCGAACGTGTTCACCGTTATAACAAAACAAAATGCACAAAACACAGTCGAACCTTACCGCGACGATGGCGTCTTCGGTCAACGCGAGAGCAGTAGCAGTTCACAAGCGGCGACGAAAATTCCACGGGGCCCGGCGGCCGCGTTCACCGTTTAAAATTCCCGCGAAAGGCACCCCGAGTAGGAGAGCGCGTCGTCTCGTTGTGGCGGCCGTTGCTAGGCGGAACTCCGCAGCGGCGTCCCTGTGTGCGCGCAGCCAATAGCGCGCCGTTGCCGTTGCCATGCGTTGAGCGCTCTGCATATTACAAATTCGCCGACCGGCTAGCATAACTGATGACCCTTTCGAATCCGTCGGCCTTTTGCACAAGGACAGCGCCGAGTCCTACGCTGCTTGCGTCGGTGTGGATTTCCGTATCGGCGTATTCGTCGAAATGCGCAAGTATGGGAGGCGTCTGCAGGCGTCGTTTCAATTCTTGAAATGCTTGAACTTGCGACGTTTCCCACCTGAATTCGACGTCGGCCTTCGTGAGTTGCGTCAGTGGCTCGGCGATCCATGAAAATTCCTTGACGAAACGTCTGTAATAGGCGCACAAGCCGAGAAAACGGCGTACGGCCTTCTTGTCGGTGGGCGTCGGGAAGTCAGCGATGGCGGCTGTTTTCCGCGGGTCCGGGCGAACACCATCCTTGCTGATCACGTGACCCAAGAACAAGAGCTTCTCGTACGCGAAGCGGCACTTTTCAGGCTTCAAGGTGAGTTCGGAGGCCTTGATTGCTTGAAGTACAACTTCAAGGCGCCGAAGGTGTTCGTCGAAGTTTGAGGAAAACACAACGACGTCGTCCAAGTACACGAGGCACGTCTGTCACTTCAAGCCGGCCAGTACTGTATCCATAACCCGTTGAAAAGTCGCAGGTGCCGAGCAAAGACCAAAGGGCATGACCTTGAACTCGAACAGGCCGTCTGGTGTTATAAAAGCAGTCTTGTCTCGGTCTCTCTCGTCGACTTCTATTTGCCAGTAACCGGTCTTGAGGTCCATCGACGAAAAGTACTTTGCGTTGTGTAATCGATCCAGGGTGTCGTCTATCCGAAGAAGGGGATACACGTCCTTCTTCGTGACTTTGTTCAGGCGACGATAATCGACGCAAAAACGTAGAGTCCCATCCTTCTTCACTAGCACCACCGGGGATGCCCACGGACTCTTCGACGGCTGGATGATGTCGTCGCGTAGCATTCGACCTGTTTCTTCACGGCCTCGCGTTCTCGCGTCGAAACTCTGTACGGGCTCTGACGGAGTGGTCTGGCGCTTTCCTCTGTTATGATGCGATGTTTTGCCACGGGAGTCTACCTAATTCTTGACGACGACGAAAAGCAGTCCTTGTATTGCAAGAGCAGGGTTTTGAGCTGTTCTTGTTTGTGCTTCTGAAGGCTGGGATTGATGTCGAAAGCTGGTTGCGGCGCTTTATTCGTCGGAGTAGGCTCGGGAGAATCGGTGAGGCCGAAAGCATTGCTGGCTTCTACGATTTCTTCGATGTAGGCGACCGTCGTGCCTTTGCTCACGTGCTTGTACTCGTTGCTGAAATTCGTGAGCATAACTGTTGCTTTCCCTGCCCGCAGCTCTGCTACTCCTCTTGCGACGAAAATCTTGCGGTTAATGAAGTGGTGCTGGTCGCCTTCAACAAGGCCTTCCAGGTCTGCTGATTTCTGAGTGCCGACGGAAATGATGACGCTGGTGCGAGGGGGACAGGTGACCTGGTCTTCCAGCGCATTCAAGGCGTGCTTTCTTGGCGGAGTGTGTGGCGGTAGTTAGTGCCTTTTCCGTCGAAAGTGTTATCGACTTAGACCTCAGGTCGATGATTGCACCATGAAGGCCTAAGAAGTCCATACCAAGGATGACATCTCTCGAGCAACGCGGCAGGATTACGAAGTTCGCGGGATAAATCCTGTTGTTAAAGGAGTGGTGACACAAAAATTCGGACACAATTTGACTGTTGAATCACACTAATGGGTGCATATAGGTGCCATCTGTACAATATCAGCCACAAATACAGCCTAAAAGGTATTTTAATTGAGTTTTGAAGTTCGTGAAAGTGCCGGATCGGAAATATAAGCAAAAGACGATGAGGTCACCGAGTGGATACCACGTACGTCACGAGTTCTGGCCGGGTTACCGGAGGCGTGTAGGAGACCGACAAAGCTGGTAGCGACACCTGATGATGCGTACCCTAACCAGAGACCTACAGTATAACATCGCAGCGACTTACCCGCTTACTGATTCTATGTAAAGCATTTGCAGTGAGATAATTAGCAACTCACAGTATTCTCATTGCTTTTTTTCCCGACAAGAACTACAACGCGACGGAAAAAATCGAAAGAAAAAATTATTGTAGTTGGAGAAAACGCCACAAGATGTCGCTACGGGCTCCGCAGTTGTAAAGTCCCTATGCTGCTGCTGCAGCCGTCAACAGCTCCGGTAACCAGGTACCCGCAAACTATAGGAAGTCTACAGACGAACTAAAGCTCTCTGCTGCCGGGATCATATTGCGTAGTGGACAGATAACTGCTTCGACCCTCCGACGTGCGTACGTGGGATTGGTATGCCTTGAGAACGCGGCATTCCCCGATGTAAATACGAGTCAGTAAAGCGTACATCACGTCATTTGCATGTTACGCATAGACACTGTTACAGAGCGCCAATGTTGTGATTTCAATGCTTCCTTCGTCACTTCTCATCCTGCTACTTTACGAATGATCGGAGCGAAAATGTTTCAGCACGTCTAATGCTACGGCTACTCCAAGCCTGGCGGAAAACGTCGCCTCAGTTGGACAACGACAAGAACAAAATCGCGGCTACCGGCGAGATTCGCAAAGTGAATCGAGCTTTTCTTACTGATTTTTACACTCCTGCCAGCTCTTTCGTCCATCGCCGCACTAGATAAGCAACGTAGTTTGACAATCGAGGAAACAAGCACTCGCAACGCTCAACACCTGCTCAACACAGCAAACGAAACAGCAGCGCTGACAACATAGCAGAAGCTGGCCAGTGACGTCACTGGTTCTTGCGGTCTTGTTTACCAAGTAGACCATCTACGTCACGGGGCTACCGAGTGCTCTTCGAAATCGAAACTGCCTCCGGTCGTAACATACGAGCATATAATTAAACATTCGTCTCGCGCTGGGGCAAATGAGTTTCGTTGCCGCTATTATCGAGTCAGTAGCCATTGATTAAGAGCAAAAAACAGAGGTTCACAAATTTTCTGTCACCACTCCTATGGTGAGTCTCGCTGTGCAGATTACCTCCGGCGTTACGAGGTGACCTCCAGCTGTCCGGATTTTGGGGCCTTCCCAGGATGTCCTAACTTTCTTCAGCTTCGTGGCGAACGGTCCACGTGACGCTGCGGCCGTCGATAAGAACGTCGAGGTCGCTAGTTCGTCGTCTTGCGTTGCAGTTAGGTCGTGGCGTCGGGTCACGGCTACGTCGGTTTGTTCCGCTGCTTCCACGTTGCGTCGTCAGCTCTACTTCGGTCCGCGAGGTTTCGTTGTCAGGGGTTCGCGTCGTGTCCTGAAGCCTTCGTCGTGGCGGCGGCGTCGGCGGCGGAGGGTCTTCGGTATTTCATCGTTCGGTTGCTGCCCTTAGTTTTCCGGATGCGGGCTAGGTGACCGGCCCCGGGTTGGGCCAGTATATGGTCGGCGTTGGGGAGAGGCGTAGCGGCCTAGCGACGGCGATCGGGAAGGTCCTCGGGGGGTCCACTGCGCTCCTGCCAGATAGTCGGCGATGTCACGTGGTCGTTCACCCTGTTGTGGACGCGGCGCGTCGACGGCGAATCCACGCAGTCCCATCTGTCGATAATGGCAGCGGCGGTAGGTGTGGCCGGCTTCTCCGCAGTGGTAGCAGAGTGGACGATGGTCGGGGGCGCGCCAAACATCGGTCTTCCTCGGCGTGTATCGCTGGCCGGCTGGCGGGCGGTATGACGTCGGTGGTGACGGCGGTGGTGCCTGGCGGCGAAACTGCTGGTGCGGCGCGGCGTTTTGACGTGGGCGAGGAGGGGGGGCGTTGCGTCGGGCTGCAGCAGCATAGCTCATTGCTTGCAGCTGCGGTGGTGCCGGCTGAGGAACACCAAGTGACTGTTGGATTTCCTCGCGTACAACGTCCGCAATCGACGTCACTTCGGGCTGTGCAAAAGGTGCGAGCTTTCGCAGCTCCTCTCGCACGATGGCTCGGATCGTTTCGCGCAAGTCGTCGGAGCCGAGGGCATGAACTGCTGCGCTGTCTTGGAATGCGCGGCGATTGTACTACTGGGTTCGCATTTCCAGCGTCTTCTCGATGGTTGTGGCTTCGGAAACAAATTCCTGGACTGTCTTGGGTGGGTTCCGCATGAGCCCAGCGAAGAGCTCCTGCTTAACTCCTCGCATGAGAAGGCGAACTTTTTTTTCTTCGGACATGGTAGGGTCTGCGTGGCGAAACAGCCTGGTCATCTCTTCCGTGAAGAGCGCCACGTTTTCGTTCGGCATCTGCACGCGGGTCTCGAGCAGAGCCTTTGCGGACGACGCTCGTGAATGTGGCGAGAAACCTGGCGCGAAAAATGTCCCACGTTGTCAGGCTTCGCTCTTGGTTCTCGAACCAGGTCCGAGCGGCGTCTTCCAAAGCGAAATACACATGCCGTAGCTTGTCTTCGCTGGTCCAGGCATTGAAAAGGGCGACTCGGTCGTAGGCTTCAAGCCAGCTTTCCGGGTCTTCGAGTGATGATCCGCGGAAGGTTGGCGGCTCCTTGGGCTGCCGGAGAAGGATCGGCGCAGGCTGGACGGGATCGGTCATCGTCGTTGCGGTCGATGTTGGGATCTGGGGCTGCCTGGTTTTTTCGGGAAGGAGCCCGCACTCTGGCTGTAGTCCCTTCTGCCTGCGGCTTGTTCGACGATCCGGGTTTTCTTTGTCGTAGTCCTCGTCTCGGCTTGGGCTTGGGTCAGCGCTTCTCGGGGGCGTCCGGATCATGGAAGAAGCAGCACCTCCACCAGATGTCACGTGGTCGTGACGTCGACGAAGGCAGCAGTCAGCACGTCGCGATGAAACTCTTTATTAGGCCGAATTTGCGGCCGAGAAATTGAAAGCTACAGCAATACACTGATAGCGGCGAACAGAGCGTCGACCGTCGATCAACTGACAAGCGGTCAAGCGCGTCGGCTTTTATACAGGCGCTATGGAACTTTCCAGCAATATCGCTGGTGGCGGCGTTATCTCTCGACAAAGCTGGAACATTCGCGTGTGGCGCGCAATCTTAATAAAACGATCTACTAAAATCGTGAAGCTTCTCGAACACTGCTTCGCGGCCAGCGTAGAGCGTTTGCTGGTCAAACTCGAATACATAAAAATAAAAGAAGAAGCGGGCGTGGCAATATCATGAAAATCCTGACACGCATGTCATGAGCAGCATGATTTACATTCCACGGCCTTAGGCTCTTGCGGCCGTTCCGTTAATTTCATATGCACCAAAATTGGTACGGCGTGACAAGAATTCATGACGGACATAACGACAGATCCTAACATGCAAATCATGACGCGCATGTCATGGGCAGCATGATTTACATGACATGGTCTCTGGGCGCTCGCGGCCGTTTAAATGAAGGAATATATACGAGACGAGACATTTCTGTATGACGAACATAACTGACACGTGGTAACATGAAAATCATGACATGCGTTTCGTGTACGACATGATTTGCATGCCACGCTCATGGCGCACTCGCGGTGGTTTCGCTAGATTGATATACACCAAAACTGGTATTGTGTGATGTGACTGTATGAAGAACATGAATAACAGGTGGTAGCATGAAAATCATGACATCCATGACATGTATGTCATGATTTACATGCCACGCTCATGGTGCATTCGCGGCCGTTTCGCTTGTATGATATATACAAAAATTGGTATCGCGCGACACGACCGTATGACGAACGTAAGTGAGAGGTGGTAACATGAAAATCATGACATGCAAGTCATGTACGACCTGATTTACATGCCACGCTCATGGTGCGCTAGCGGCCGTTTCAGTAGATTAATATACACCAAAATTGGTATTGCGCGAAGTGACTGTATGAAGAACATGAATAACAGTTGGTTAGATGAAAACCGTGACATGCATGTCGTGTATGTCATGATTTACACGCCACGCTCATGATGCATTCGCGCCCGCTTCGCTAGCTTGATGTACACCAAAATTGGTATTGCGCGCAGCGACTTTATGACGAAAGTAAATGAGACGTGCTAACATGAAAATCATGGCATGCATGACATGTACGACATGGTTTACATGCCATGCTCATGACGCACTCGTGGCCGTTTCGCTTGCTTGATATACACCAAAATTGGTATTGCGCGACGCGACTGTATAAAGAACGTAAATGAAAGGTGTTAACATGAAAATCATGACATGCATGACATGTACGACATGATTTATATGCCATGCTCATGGCGCACTCGTGGCCGTTTCGCTAGATTGATATGCACCAAAATTGGTATTGCGCGATGTGACTGTATGAAGAGCATGAATAACAGGTGGTAACATGAAAACCATGATATGCATGCCATGCATGTCATGCTTTACATGCCACGCTCATGGTGCATTCGCGGCCGTTTCGCTAGCTTCATATACACCAAAACTGGTATTGCGCGATGTGACTCTATGACGAACATAAATGAGAGGTCTTAACATGCGAATCATGTTATGCATGTCATGTACGGTATGATTTACATGCCACTGTCATGGTGCGCTTCCGGCCGCTTTGTTAACTGAATATATACCAAAATTGGTATGGCATGACACGAGTGCGTGATGAACATAAACGACAGGTCATGCATTGTATATACCAGAATAGGTGTTTCATTGGCATTGTGATTGTGCATGCATGCGTGCATAGCAAACATGCAATATATGGTGGTCTAGATGCCATGGCATGAATGATTTCATTTGGCTCAAAGACAAACAAGGCGATGTATGCAGCTCTTTGCTGGCTGCTTCGCATTACATCGATTCCCACAGTGCGTGGGATCTGCCGGATTTTTTAATTCCATATTCTAGATTTGTTTTACAATTCTATTTTTGCCTCTTGTGGCGAACGACTACCAAAAAATATAGATAGGCTATCTGTCTTACAATAAAAATATTTACATGACCTTACCCAGCTTGCGCAAGACGCTCATACAGGACCTTTATTTTCAGTGCTCAGCGTTCTTCCGTTTTATGAACTTTGTAATTTTAATCTTGCTGTCAAGTATTCGAATAGCGTAAGACGCAGCGACAGCACGTTTCTTAAACTGTGCAGCCTAGAACAAACCTGTGAACTTCCGTACGGTATTAGAAATCGGCAAACCTGGGCGGTTCCTTCCTCGCGGACTGAACAAGGCTGTAATAGAATAAAACGTAGATTGCCGACGCTGCCGAACAATCCTTTAAAAAATATGTTGCCATAAATACACTAGCCCGGCGAAAATTAATTTAAAAGAGCATTACACTGGCTGTGGATAAACAGATAGGCATACTATAAACACAATTTCTCTACATAACTTTGTTTTTCATCTTTGTCAAACCATCAATGCGCGTTGTGTCCAAATAATGGCAAATATACCAATGGATTAGATTTGTCCTCGTGGTTTTTTTTTTGCATTGCACAGTTCTTGTAACCCGCCACGGTGGACTAGTGGTTATGGTGCTCGACTGCTGACCCGATGGTCGCAAGATCGGATCCCGGCCTCGGCGGCCGCGCTTACGTAGGAGGCGAAAATGCTTGATGCCTGTGTACTTAGATTTAGGTGCACATTAAAGAACCCCAGGTGGTCGAAATTTTCTGGGCCCTCCACTACGGCGTCCGTAATTATCATATCTTGGTTTTGAGACGTTAAACCCCAACAATTATATATTGTTATTATAGTTCGTGTACTCCTTGATACATATTTTACACATCTGGCTTTGTATGTCTTTTTGATATACACATTCACATTTCACATTTATTATACATTCTACTGTGAATGTGATATTCATTTTATGTTTGAAATTTTGTAATTGATATCAATGTGTAATGTGAATACGCCAATCTATTAACGCGATAGCGTTAAAGAGCTCGTTTCGCAGACATTCCGGTGTCGATGTCGGCGTCGTTGGTTCTGAGCGAGAAATCATCATCTTGTCCTTGAGCGGAAAATCGAAAAAGTTGCAAATAAAATAAATAATAAAAAATTAAGGCAGCGTCCCACTAGTGATGCCAAGCCTGAAGGAAGCGCGGAGTTGGGCGGCCTTCTTTGTTTCTCTTTATTTTTTCTCTTGCTTTCTTCCTGAGTTCTTTTTTTTTTCATTTTCTCTCATCTCTCCGTTTTTTCTATATTTCTTCGTCTCTGTTTATTTCTATTTCTTTCGTTCTGTCTCTATGTATTTGTTTGCCTTTCTCGCTCTCTATATTTCTCTTCCTTGCCCTTCTTTCTGCCTTCCTTTCTATTTCTCGTTTCCTTTTTCTTTCTATCTCTCTCACTTTCTCTTTCTGTCTTTTTTCCTTCTTTATAATTCTCTTTTATCTTTCTATGCTTTACTCTCTCCCCTCCTCCTTTCACTCTTTCTCGCCCTCACATCTCTCCTCCTCAGCCTCACTTCCCATTCCCGCCACCTTGCTACACTACACTATACAAGACTACAAGGTTATGCTATGTTCTGGCAGTGTGCCTGGATAGCCGAGTGGTTAAGACGCTCGCCTTTGAATCGTGGGTGCGGGCCTTCGAATCTCGCCGCCTCATCAGCAATGTTTTTTTTGCCAAGATGTCTTTATGTCTTTCTTTCTTTCTTAATGTCCCTACGCTTCTTTCTCCTTTCTTTCTCTCTTTGTACTGGTTCTCCCATTCATCAGAGTTATTTCATGCAGTGCCGGAGAAATCGGCGCACGTGTTTGGGAAGCGAAGGGGAAGATGAAGAAGAGGGTGAACAGAGCGCGTGCTGATTCATGATGATGATAATTTCTGTTCGCACTACACGGCGCAAGGAAAAGCTTAAAGAGCTCCGCTCTTAAGAACTTCGGTTCGAGTGAGAATCGAAACTAGGCCGTCGGCGTGGCAAGCAGGTGTTTTACCACGGGGCGACGCTATTGCTTGAAAGTGCTTTAGAGATATACAGTATATGAATGTCATGTAGTGGAAAGAGTCTCTGTCACGCATGTAATGTTGCCTGGCAGAAGCGTAGAGTCGCGCCAGGCGTCAAAACATGTGAATTGCGCAACGAGTGGGTGTTTTAAAGGCCCACCCATTACAAAGCACTCAGACATATTTCATCTTTATCAGCTGCAAAAGAATCAACAAAGTGAGCAGCTGCGTAGGTTCGCGTATTGCCTTATGGACGCATAGTGCACCCTTCGCTGATTCGCAAAAGCAAGAATTACGGCGTAGTGGGCATTTAACTACAGTACTTGCAGTTGCATTCTAGGATAGTTGGAAACAGCCCCTGTTGCGCGCACAGTCGTTCGTTTCCTTACGTCACGGTTGAGGCATGCACCGAGAATCGAAGGTAGGATAGCAGTTGAGAAGGCGATGCACACGGGGCCCGATTACGCTTACGCGTTCTACTCTTGAAGGCAAAGCTCTAACGTCCTCCAGGTTTTGTATAACAATTGCTTATGTCACAGGTTATGTACATGTTTTCCTGTAATGAAAACTTCCTTCCCAAATGTAAGCACGGCTGGATGGAGCCCTTGTCAAGCTGCTCGAAAGTGGCTTTTTGCTCAGGTCCCGTCATTTTGTCTTCCTTGTATGGACCAAACGCCAAATAAACGGTCTATATCTAAGCCTGTTATTCACTGAACGCCCAGTTTGTCCACCATAACGCTTCCCGCACGAAAGCGGGAGGTCGTACACTACACCAGTGGCACATTCAAATATGTCATATATAACTTGTCATGGAAACACCACGTCCATTACATATTAGCTAAAGCAAACCAAACTTTAGGTTACTTGAAAAGAAAGTTTTATCTTGCCCCACCGTCGCTAAAACTATTGCTTTATACCACCTACGTTCGCCTTTAACTAGAATACGCTTCATCTGTCTGGGACTCGCACAGCTCTACATTAACACAAAGCATTGAGGCAGTACAAAGTCGCTCTGTTCGCTTTATTTCAATCTAAATACGATCGCAATGCCAGTGTTTCAACCATGAAAGCTGCCCTTGATCTACCTTCCCTAGCAAGGCGTAAAAAACAATCACGCATTTGTATTTTTCATAAAATATACCACCAAAACCCCGATCTTCGTTCCTTGTTCATACAACCAGCTCCATTTCGCTCACACCAACTTGATCATCATCATAAGGTTGACATACCCTATTTTTCAACTACTGCAGGCTCGCAATCATTTTTTCCCAGGACAGCAGGTGACTGGAATCACTTACCAGCCTTCATAACCGATATAACTGATACATCTTCATTTAAAAATGTCTTATTCAGCGTACTGTAGCACTACATGTTTATTTCATCAACGTATTGTACTTTACTAGATTTTTGTGATTATTTTGCTCAGTGCTTCCAGTTTTACTTTCTTGCTGTTATTGTTCATGTTCTTGTTTACTATGCACACTACCACCCCCTCTGTAATGTATTTATAACCTGAGGGTACTATAATAAATAAATAAATAAATAATAAACAAATAAATAAATAAATAAATAAATAAATAAATAACTTCGGCAGGTTCCACGTACCGTGGGAATCGATGTTGTGCGAAGCATGCGCGGGATGGTGATTGTGGCGTAATTTTTCACATTGGCGAAACGTTACGGAATGACGCTTGAGAAATGTGGAAGTGGTATACGCACACTTATGTGTTGAAGAGTTGCATATGTATTATAAAACCAGTTGTTTACAGTTGCGTAACGATGCCAACAGCAACATGGGTGTTACCAACACCAGACGCGGTAAGCTGATATGCAGGGCTTGTATTCTTCAGTACTGGATAGCGCGAATCCGAACGAGACAAAGAAGGAACACAGATGCGCAGGACAGGCGTTACTCGCAACTAAGCTTCATTCAGGAAAGTTTCCCTAGATATACACACAGCCGAGTGGCACGCGCAGGCGCACTGCACGTAGGTTACAGTCACAGTTGCAGTTGTTACAGTCATAGGCGGAGAGTTTTCATTTTACCGGATGGGGCGGGGGCCCGACTTGCTCTTCCACATTTCTCTCTCACTCGCCCCTATATATATATATATATATATATATATATATATATATATATATATATATATATATATATATATATATATATATAGTTGAAAAAATTCAAGCACGTAGGAAAAAATTGTTCAGTAAAGGACTGACGTTTCGGCCGCGGGACCGGCCTTCGTCGGAGTGATGCGAACATGCGACGGTACCGCAATATAAAATGCGCAGTAACGTATCATAGCGCTGTTATTGGCTGACAAGCGGTTGTTAAAAGCACGTGGGGAAACGGTGCGCGTGATAGGACAGAAAAAACGAGAATACACGCGTGCGCACTTGGCAAGACAAAACGAATAAAAGAGTTAAAAAATTATTAACAATGAGTAAAAAATGATGAAGCCACATAACGCGTGAGTCACCGGCACAAACATCAATAGCACGTCATAGGTACAACTGCGAGCAAGTTATCGATAACATAAACGCGGGTGTAACATCTTGTCATGATCCGACAAGCTCAAACAGGGAACTGATCTATCTGCGTGTAAGCATAGCGGCATAATAGCGGGGGTAGTCAAGAATGTTTAGGAAACTAATGGGTAAAAATGAAAGTTTGTCAGCGCTTTCATTCATACCACAAGTGACGGCTTTAAACTTATAGATTAAATACGATTCTCGAAGCTCTCTTTCGTGGTGGGAACGGAAACCAGATTGAAGGATTGTAGCTGTAATATTATCAAATGAGTGGCCCGGAATGTGCACGTGTTTTGATAGCGGAAGGTTAGGAATGGTGGCAGCATGACACTTGTGGTTGTTGAACCGATATCTGAAGGGCGTTTCGGTTTGTCCAATGTACTGTAATTTGCAGACGGAACATTCGAGCAAATAGATGCAATTGTAAGTGTCACACGTAAAATTTCCTTTAATTTTATAGAAGAAATCAGAAGCAGTGCTTTTAGCAATGTGTGACGTCGTCATATGCGCGCAAACCTTGCATCGTGGTTCTTTGCAAGGTCGGCAACCGACATTATCGGGAACCCTTGTTTTAGATGAAGTTAGGATGTCATGCAGATTGCGAGACCTTTACTGAACAATTTTTCCTACGTGCTTGATTTTTTTCAACTTTTACTTCCGGGTCCTTTGTTAGCACTTTATTGTTTTCATTTACTATGGATCCCGGCAACAGCACGAGGAAAAATATCAACTGGAGGTATCCGTCAACCCCAATTTATACGACGGTATTGGGCGACTCCCAAGTCAAATACCTCTTCCACCACTTCGACCCTAACCGCACCGCTACTCCAGCTTTTGTTTGGCAGTCTGGAGCCCGCATAACTGACGCGCGTGTGCTCTTAGACTTCGTGCCATCGTCAACTACGACCCTCATCCTCAATGTGGGTACCAACGACTTGACCTCTTCTACCGGACGTGTAACCTTCGAAAACTACCGTGACCTGCTTCACACCATAGCCAAGGAACGACCAGGTATCACTCGTGTGTACGCCAGCCTGGTCCTGCCGAGAGCTACTAATCGTCAATTATGGCCAGCGAAATGATGGACTTGTTCGTCACTGCAATCGTGAGGCCTGCACTTTCAATAGCCTACTGCAAAACTTCTGCCGGCGTTCCAGTTTCGTGTACTTCATCGACCATGGTTTTGAATGGTTGCCTTCCGCTCGCGTTCTCGCTGCTGATGGCATCCATCCTAGCTCGAGGGCGTCGCGTTAATGGCTACGCATCTCAGAGACTGTGTTTTGGAAGAAAGAATGCCTTTTCTTCTTTTTGGAAAGACACGGCTCCTTGCCTGCCGATAGAGCCAATGCGCTCTCGGCAGTCAGCAAGCCAGCCGCTCAATGGCCCAAACTTTCCTAGTCTCAGTGAATTCCCTGCCCTAATTGCAACCGCACCACGACGTTCACCACCAGCGCCGCTTGCGCCAGTCACTCAACTGTCATCGAACCAACCGACCCACCACCTTAGCCTCCCTGCTCCCGTGCAAGGTACAACGGACTTGAAACCCTTCCGTGCAACAGCTGGCTTCCGCTGCCGTGTCCTCAACCAGCCCGCCAACCAATCAACCAGGCCCTCTGCCCGATCAGCGTCCACTAGGAACCAGACTACGACCTAGACCGCCCCAACAGCAACGCAAAGCGCTACGCGGACCAGTCCCCGAAAGACTCGGAGACAGAAAAACAAAGTGACGAACTGACTAGGTGAGCCTTTTGCCAGAAAGGCGAATACCTCCCATGCATTCTTAAAGTTGAGAAAAACCGTGGAAAAGCGCATTCGAAACGAACTGCATGCTTCAACCCTCAGTGCATATTTAGCGGCTCGTGTTGCACCTAGGGGACTTTGTATTCTGTAAAAGCAGCCACAAGCCATATGTCCGCTAAAAATATCGCTCAATGGCATGAAATCCTTAAAAAAGCCTCTTTAGATCTTACCCGTACTGTTCAGAACCATTACAAGCATGCTGTAAAAGACTCTCTAAACACGGAACGACAACTGTACGCGAGTGCTGACCTCAGTGTGCATGAAATTGCCGAATTAGAAAGGTATAAAGTGAAAAGCTAAGTGAAATTTACGACAAGAAATGTAAAAAGTTGCTCCGTGACGGCGTGGACCGCTCGTTGTTTCCAAAACAGGTAATAACGGCGGTCCCGACAAACTCGCTTCCTGAGCTAGATAATAGCACGCCGCCGTCCACCAACGTAGTGAACCTTTCGCATGTAAGTCTAAACAGGGACGAACTCCGCGTCTTGTCACGGGGCCTCACTTTTTGTCCTGCAACTGGTGGATATGACGATTTTCAATTGGCTAAGGATTTAGAGAATTTTTCACGTAACATGCGCCTACGAGAATATTCCATGACCGTCCGTCCACTAGCGACATGCAGCCAGTTGTGTTTACCAATAACCGTTGGACCCCTCCGGCCCAACGTGATAAATATCTAGACATGTATATTGAAGCAGTCCAACGCGACGTTCTTAAAGCCTACGAAAAGCAAAAACCGTTTAAATCAAACATTTCATTTGAGGAAAGGAAAGCTATTTCATCACTGGCTAAACGCAGTGATATCGTGATAAAGCCAGCCGACAAAGGTGGTGCCGTTGTTATTATGAATAAAACGGATTATATAAGCGAAGCCCATAGACAGCTTAACAATCCGATTTTTTATAAGCACTTAGACTATGATCCCACTGAAGAGTTTAAAGCAGTTGTCCAAGATACCGTCAACGATCTCGTAAAAGATAATCAATTAGGCGACAAGGCAGTACGCTCCCTCATCCCGCTCAGTCCCGTCCCTGGCAGGTTCTACTTGCTGCCCAAAATACATAAGAAAACTGTCCTGGACGCCCCATTGTTTCGGGCATTGGCACTGTCACGGAGCAACTTTCCCGCTACGTTGATGTAATAATCAGTAGCCTTCCATGTAAATTCTCGTCCTATCTTAAAGACACAAATCATTTTTTGTTGGACATTGATGAACTCGTGATACCAGACAATTCCGTGCTCGTGACATTAGATGTGGTTTCACTGTATACCAATATACCCCATAGCGATGGCATCAAGGCAGTAATTCAAGCGTACGAAGAACTGTCTGATGAAAAGCCCATTGGAAGTGATACATTAGCTACCTTATTGAAATTAATCTTACAGCTTAATAATTTTGAGTTTGATGGCTCCCACTACCTTCAAGTAAGTGGAACATCAATGGGCACTCGCACTAGACCTAATTACGCTAGCCTTTTCATGTCTGTTCTAGAAAATGACTTTTTAAGAAATCGCGCGTTAAAGCCTCTTTATTATAAGCGATTTATAGATGACATCTTTTTGATCTGGCCCCATGGTGAAAATGAACTTTTATCTTTTATAGCTGATTTCAACACTGTTCACCAATCTATTTCGTTTTCGCATGATTACTCTCGTTCTACCGTTAACTTTCTGGACGTCACAGTTTGCATCTCTGACAACAAACTAACCACTAGGCTTTACAGGAAACCTACAGACAGGCACCGTTATCTTCACTTTAAAAGTTCGCATGTAAAACATTGGAAAACCAGTATACCGTACAGTCAGGCGCTCCGCTTTAAGAGAATTTGCTCTGAGCAGTCAGACTTTTATGCAAACTGCGTACAACTCCGTGAATCTTTGATTCAGCAGCAATACCCACCCCGCATTGTTGAGGATGCCGTCAGAAGAGCCGATGCGCTGAATCGCAAGGATTTGTTCAGCGCTAAAAGCAACCATCCGTTCAGGCACAAAGTAATCTAGTTCTAACACACTCAGCATCGGTGCCAAACGTTTCCTCAATTCTCAAAAAACATTTCAACATACTAGCGCAGAGTGCCCATCTTAAAGTAATCTTTCCATTGCCACCTCGGGTAGTCTTCAGACGGTCTCGCAATCTGCATGACATCCTAACTTCATCTAAAACAAGGGTTCCCGATAATGTCGGTTGCCGACCTTGCAAAAAACCACGATGCAAGGTTTCACCACGGTGCAAGACGTCACACATTGCTAAAAGCACTGCTTCTGATTTATTCTATAAAATTAAAGCAAATTTTACGTGTGACACTTACAATTGCATCTATTTGCTCGAATGTTCCGTCTGCAAATTACAGTACATTGGACAAACCGAAACGCCCTTCAGATATCGGTTCAACAACCACAAGTGTCATGCTGCCACCATTCCTAACCTTCCGCTATCAAAACACGTGCACATTCCGGGCCACTCATTTGATAATATTACAGCTACAATCCTTCAATCTGGTTTCCGTTCCCACCACGAAAGAGAGCTTCTAGAATCGTATTTAATCTATAAGTTTAAAGCCGTCACTTGTGGTATGAATGAAAGCGCTGGCAAACTTTCATTTTTACCCATTTAGTTTCCTAAACATTCTTGACTACCCCCGCTATTATTGCCGCTATGCTTACACGCAGATAGATCAGTTCCCTGTTTGAGCTTTGTCGGATCATGACAAGATGTTACACCCGCGTTTATGTTTATCGATAACTTGCTCGCAGTTGTACCTATGACGTGCTATTGATGTTTGTGCCGGTGACTCACGCGTTATGTGGCTTCATCATTTTTTACTCATTGTTAATAATTTTTTACTCCTTTATTCGTTTTGTCTTGCCAAGTGCGCACGCGTGTATTCTCGTTTTTTCTTGTCCTATCACGCGCACCGTTTCCCCACGTGCTTTTAACAACCGCTTGTCAGCCAATAACAGCGCTATGATACGTTACTGCGCATTTTATATTGCGGTACCGTCGCATGTTCGCATCACTCCGACGAAGGCCGGTCCCGCGGCCGAAACGTCAGTCCTTTACTGAACAATTTTCCTATGTGCTTGATTTTTTTCAACTTTTACTTCCGGGTCCTTTGTTAGCACTTTATTGTATATATATATATATATATATATATATATATATATATATATAATATATATATATATATATATATATATATATATATATATATATATATATATAGATTATGAAGAGTCTGTCTTCGGTTGCCGTAAAATAATTAGGAAAAAGGTATACGCTTCTAAAAACTGTTTATTTGTCGACGTTTCGATCGGAGACCGATGAAGATCCTGATGAAGATCGGTCTCCGATCGAAACGTCGACAAATAAACAGTTTTTTAGAAGCGTATACCTTTTTCGTGTATATATATATATATATATATATATATATATATATATATAGAGAGAGAGAGAGAGAGAGAGAGAGAGGAGTCCAACTTCCAAACTAAAGAATTTAATGTAACTTTAGTCTCTTAGGTGCCCGCGATATCATAATGAAGATCTGTAAGTGGAAGACCCTAGATTTATTTTTCAATTTACACAAAGACATCGATCCACCTCGTAACTCTTGGCTCGAAGCGAAAAAGGTCGCCTTCGTTGACTGCGTCGCGTAAAATCGATTCACGCAATGCGTGGGGTTAGGCTTTACTTCGTTAAAACATGCGCCACGCAGGAGACAGTAGGCTAACGCTATCACGGGAAGCTTTAATTATTAGAGCGCAGCTCTTAGGCGTCCGTTCCTGCGTTGAGCGTCATCGTCGTTGGCGTCGGCGGCGTAACCGATAGCGCGAACGACGACGAAAGAGAGCGAACGCGAAGTTTGTCGATATCACGGGATACTGGCCTCTAACCTTGCTTTGTTCCTCTGTCGCGCGCGCTGGCCCCTCGGTCGGAGCTCGTGCGCATGCAGGGCTGGCACGTGCACTGCGGCTGGCTTCGCTTGTCGTAACGGGGCTGTGGGCGTTTCACTTGTTTCGCGACAGCTGCAATGCACAGAGTATATAGTGTGCATAGCACTCGAGCGCTGGCAGTTTCTGTGGCAATATGTAACGAATGTTGTAGCGAACTGCGGATAGTCAAAACTTCAAACAAATCTGGTGTTGCCCGAACACGAGGCTGCGCTCAGCGAATTAGGCAGTATCGTAATCGCCGGTGAATTTTTTAATTTGTCGTAGGTTAAATCGTCGCTTCAGTTGTTCATTAGCACGACATATTCTGCACGTAAAAATCCGTTTGAGGGGCATTTTTCCACTGAATGTTTGACTTGTCACTGGCCCATGTGCCGAATTTTAAATGGCTGAAATGAAAAAGAAGCGGGCACAAACAGCCTCCTGTGAAATAGCTCCCAGACAGGACGAATGTTTGACTTGTCACTGGCCCATGTGCCGAATTTTAAATGGCTGAAATGAAAAAGAAGCGGGCACAAACAGCCTCCTGTGAAATAGCTGCCAGACAGGACGACCCGGGGACCTAAGCCAAGCTCTTAAAAAATACCCTGGGCCGGCGCCAGGGGGGGCTCAGCCCCCCTATGAGGCAGTCCGGGGGGGGGGGGGGAGGGGGCAAGCCCCCCAGCCCCCCCCCCGTACTCTCCGCCTATGGTTACAGTTGTTATGCTTATACTTGTCTGTTATGACGGAGAACACACGCACGCACGAATCCGCGGGGATGTGTGGAAGGGATTCTTCACAGTTTTTAAACAGGGTCATCATCACCGTGATCAGTGAGACCCAGCAGCTGGACCGGACTTCTTATTCGGATCCGTTCACGATCGCGGCTACGGGGGGTCTAAGTGCAGTGAAGTGCGAGGTATAGTACAGCTGGTGGAAATCCTGGGTGCCTCTTACGATGAAATGATCTATGACGCCTCCTGTCCTGGACGTGGCAGCGAGGTCTTTTGATGCCCTGTCCCCACCCAAGCCGTCTTTCACGCAGCATAAGGACCAGGCGTTGTTGATCTTGATAAGCAATGTTGAAGCCACCGGTAATGACGAGAGGCCTGGTTCTCTCGGCAAATTTATTGTAGGAAGCATTGATCCCGGTTTTTGCGTAATCCACGTGGTCTACGTTGCGGACCACGTGGACGAGTGGATGGTAGTTGAGCGTCTTCCAGGACTGTTCTGTCTTCAGCTTCCTCACTTTCCTTGCGTCCGCCGCGGTGGTGTAGTGGTCACGGTGCTCGGCTGCTGAACCAAAGGTCGTGGGTTCGATCCCGGCCGCGGCCGTCGAATTTTGATGGAGGCAAAGTGCTAGATGCCCGTGTACTGTGCAATCTCCGTACACATTACAGAATACCAGATGGTCCAAATTTGCGGAGCCCTTTGCTACGGCGTCTCTCATAATCATATCGTGGTTTTGGGACATAAAACCCCAACAATTATTATTATCACTTTTCTTATGTGTCAGTGTGTGTGTGTTCGCGGTTACTGTGTTGGTTATAACTCTGTATCACCTGTACGTGGCACATACCCGCAAAACATAAACTCTGGTATGCGGGTATGTGCCACTCGCGACTGAGAGAAAGTGTTTCATGACGTACGCGACAGGTATTTTGCGTTATTCATGTCATGACCAGGATCGTGTTCGTCATACACAGGTCCCCTGCTACGCCAATTTTGGTATACTGCAAGTTATGTAGACGACCTGGAGAGCGCCCAGACGTAGGCGACTAGAAAGATAGATAGATACGTAGATAGAAACGGCCAAAGTGCCTGAGGTTCGCTAAGAAATGCTTCGCATTTAATAAGTGTTTATTGTTTCAATAAATTCTGAGTTGATAGAGTGCGCCGTGTCCTTGTTCTATCCTCTTGTGTTACCGTTCTTTTGCGCACCACCAGTCTAAGATAACGTAATGTAAAGTGTTGCAGCGTCGCGGTGCGCCTTTGGCGCTCTCTCTGCTCTGCCAGCAGCATCGCTGCCAGTGCCGCACGCTCGCCGCCTACACTTACGCGTTAGAAAATGGTGAATAAGGTCATCGAACGAGTGTCCATTGTCTTAGAATGCTGTTGCTTGAGGCAGCGTGCATCAACATATACGCTCCTCTCGCTGTTCAAAGGCGCGGTGCCGTGAGATTGGTTTTTTACAAGTATTTAATGGCTTATTAGTACATGCTATACACCCTAGAACTTCTCGTGGCTTAACTTCACCTTATTATAGTCTTGCATAGCTCTGCGACTAGCTACGGCTGCGTCGCGACAAAGGTAATTCGACGCGGATATCAGCTCCAGCGGCAGCCCTATTTCGGGCGAAGCCACAATAACTTTGATTATAACACCTAAAATATAAGATACTTTGATGGCAATGTAAGAGTGTACCAGTTCGTCGGCTGTCAGCCCTTGTTGTATCTGTGAAGGTTTTGACTCATCTGCTCTGTCTGTACTAGTCAAGATTCGGTTTGCAAGGGGGGGCAAACAAAGGCATCTCACCCGCATTGCGCCTGTGCATGTTGGTGAAGCCACTGTGACGTTGCAATGATGAAGTTGCATTATATTTCTCATATAGAAATTCACAATCGTCTACAACAGAATGTAGACATATTCTGAAAACAGCTACATTTGTCAGCATACAATTAAAGAGAAATGGCAAAATAATCTCAAAACACGGTGTAGCCACCTTAGAAACCCGCAATGCTTGTTTCCCTTTTCGCTTTTCCCAATAATTTAGACCTAAACGGGCAACTCAATTCTCTGCCGAACTGTGTAGTCAGTTACAGTGACATATTATTTTGTTATCTGAAAATTTATTGCTTTACCCAATGAGTCAACGTATCTGTATATGTACTATACATATCGACAACGCCTACTTTTCGCGCCAACGCGCTCCTTCTCGGAAACATAAAAAAAAAACGCAACCTTTCAGCGTCATGCATACCCCCCGCAGTGGTCTAATGGTTATAGTGCTCGAGTGCTGACCCGAAGGTCGTGGGATCGAATCCCAGCCGCGGCGGCAGCATTTCGATGGAGGCGAAATGCTTGAGGTCCGTGTACTTATATTTAGGTGCACGTTAAAGAACACCGTATGGTCAAAATTTCCGGAGCCCTCTACACCGCGTTCCTCATAATTGTATGGTGGTTTTGGGACGTAAAACCCCAACAATTATTGTCATTAACCCGTGAGAATGCATTAGGTCACTAATCGCATCAGTCCAAAGTATTGGAGTTGGTCAGTAGTCACGTGAAGGCTGCCTTGAAGTGAAGTGCGAATCGGCAAGCTCGTGACCCACGTGTTCAGCGCACAATATAGCTGCGCCCTCATAACAGAGCGCACATGGAACTGATCGCAGCCTGTAGTAAGCAAGCACACACTGCTTGCGCAACATCGGTCGCGTTGTTTCGATTGTTTGCAGAGACTGCCGAGAGAGACGGAAGTGGGGTACAATTTGTCGGAAGCAGCCCTTCAGCGATAGTATTCGGGATAATTTGCAGGGATATTAAAGACGCATTTTGAAGGGTATCCTTGCTTACTTCCGAATCCTACACGGAAGCTATAGATGAAGGCCCCTATTTCAACCATAAGAGAAGCAGGCGTACGTACGTTCGCGAACTGCCTATACCATCTGTGACGAGTCCTGCAAGTGGCATGTACATGTTGTGTGCATGTACCTCCTAACTCTTGCATAGAATGCTCGAGTAGCACATGACGATACAAAAAACAAGGAAAACAAAACAGATTCAACATGCTGCCAATACTGGGTGGTTCTTTTTCTTTATACATCATTTTTTTAAGTCGCCAGCGACACATAGCATAATCGTAGTTGTTCAGCTCGTTTACATGAACCTGCGGACATTACTTGCGTGAGGCATGCAAACAAATATTCGGCTAATTACCAGAAATGCACTAGTTACAGTTTAATTAACCTTTCACGGCGCATATTGCAATTTACGAATTGTAGCCCATGAATTAAAAAAGAATCAAGTTTCCTTCTTTTCCAAAAACATTTTAAATTCGCAAGGTGTATACACTTTGCGACGAATTTTCAAGCTGACATCAATTTCAAGACACTCGTGCCCAAAGTGTACTACGAATTGCACGCACGACGAAGGACGCAGGTTCGGTCCCTTCCGGCGGCAAGTTATGTTTTCGTTCACTTCACTTTCTTCACATCTACATCATAATTGCTACAAATAATATTCCCTCTACTTTCCTTGGCATTATTGTCGGTTTGATCTCATAATATTGTGTCTAACAAAGAAAGAAACGAGCCCTTAGAAGTAATCTTCTTTCTTTCACACACGTTCCAGTTACTTTTGTGCTTCAGTGCAGAAAACGGTGTCTTGAAAAAATTGGAGGCGACCCTAATCCTTGACTTGTGGGTGTGGTAGTGGCACTTGCACGTCAGCGTTCGTGCACCCTGGTTGGTGTATTCCTTTGGTTAACTCTCTGCTTCATCGCACTGCCGAAGGGGATCTCGGAAGCCACGTAGAAGAAAGCACGTGGTTGATATCTTCCCCGCCAGGTGCCCCAGCGATCCCAGCTGCTCACAAGAAAACCGTCCGCTCTTTCAATGAACTCACTGAATTACTTTTCATTAATTATCATGACAGTCAATTGCCTTTACCTCAAGAAAACTTGTGCTTCCGATTCCATATGTATGCAACACAACTCTTAACTTGAACCAGGAATCATCGATTTCGTACCAGTTTTATTTTTCAATATTAACTGTCCCAAAACCATGATATGAATATCAGGGCCTCCATAGTGGAGGGTTCCGGAAATTTTGATCTTCTGGTGTTCTTCCACGTGTACCTAAATCTAAGTACATGGGCCTCTAGCATTTCGCCTCCATCGAGTTTTTTTTTTAATGGCGCCGCTGTAAAGGCTCATTCACACCTGCGACTTCTACCGGTCGCCGACCATTTCGCGACTGGCGACCAAAAAGCGACTCAAGGCGACCGATATTCACACCTGCGTGCGACTCATACCCGTCGCCACACAAAATCCACGTCTGCTCAGATATGGCTAGCACTGCCATTGCCCCGTAAAATAAGCTGACTGTCTTGTTCCTGCACATCTCACTGGTTTAGAGGTTTGCGACCGCAGTCGCGCGACTGAAAAATCGAGCAGTGAGCGATTGAGCCAAAAAGGTCGCTTTGCGACTGACTTGGTCTCGCGACCGGTGCTAGTCGCAGGTGTGAACGAGCC
>NC_051176.1:54695724-54740724 GCF_013339695.2 Rhipicephalus sanguineus
GTCTCGCTCCTGATACCGTCGGCAATCAAGAAAACCCAGCTTCCGTCTCCGTACAAGTTCAGTATATAGACTTAAAAAAAATGCTTAGAAGCTGTAAAATCTGCTCAGATACAAAAAGTTTACTGAAATTTGTTCAAAAGGGGCGCACTGTTAACGTCTGGAAACAGTGATCAGATGCAAAGCTAACACGACAGTTAGTGTAACTCCACGCGACTCAGACTGGGCGAACTCAAGCATTCGGGTGTTAAAGTCAGTTAAACTGCAAAAACATCAGCCGGCAACGCATTTCATTCGGTATTTCTGTGCTGAGAATAATAATTATAATATCTGGGGAATTACGTGCTAAAACCACGACATGATTATGAGGCATGCTGTAGTGGAGGGCTTCAGAAGTTGCGACCATCCTGTGTGTTTTAACCTGCACTGACATCGCGCAGTACTCGCGTCTCTACCATTTCGCCTCCATCGAAATGCGACCGGCGCGACCTGGATCGAACACGCTGCCATCAGGTCAGCAGCTGAGGACCGTAATCCCTGTACCAACGCGGCGGATTCGCCTTGGGAAAACAAAAATTAACCCCTTTTGGGCGTGTTTGGAGCAAAGTAGCAAGTTTTAATTATGACGATGTCCTAATGGACACGGTGAGAGAGATTCGCTGTGTGCTTACGCTGGAAATTTTATCGGGTGTATGTCAACTGAACGAACAACCACGCGTCTCTCGGGCAATGCGGCAGCATCGTACAAAAGCTGTTCCTTTCCCATTACAGGTGAAGTTCAAGCCATAGCAGAAGCCATTCGCCTTCCCTTCCCTGACACATAGATAATTAGTCTTGTGTGCAGTATCCAAGGTGCCCTTTCGTGTTTCGAATGTAGCACTGTGGCGTCCCGTGCCTGAGTGGCATTTGCTTCCCACATGCAGACCCATCTGTGCCTTCACGTTCTGCTAGAGTCGTTACCCGGCGACCAGTGAACCGAGGGTATTGAACAGGCTCAAACCCCATAGCTTATGAAGCCTCAACACCAGGGGTCTCAAACTCACCTCAGCCAGCGGGCCGCAGTCACTAGTTGCAGACCCACAGGGGCCGGGGAAGTAAAGAAGGTTCGAGTGGGACGGTGGATTGAACACGATATCAGCTAACGTTGTCATTTGAAAAGAAGCTTTTCCCATGTCACATTTATACGTCACTTCTTAAAGGTATTTGGTGTCGTGATTGGAGAAACATCGATAACGATCTGCAGAACGGAATCTGAACTCCGATTCTGAAATACAGTTTTTGGTCCACGGTTATGCTTCAACACACAGTGAGCCCATGGGTTGTATCACGAAAAGTAATGCTTGAGACCAGTCATGTCTGTGTAGCTCATGGACATCCTTCTTAAGAAAAAAAAAGTGTGGGACAAAGACAGTCATGTGCGGGCCGCGGGCCGCGTGTTTGAGACCCCTGTTCTACACCGTGGACCTCACCTATGGCCAGGCATTTATTGCCCAAGAGAGCGGCGGGCCATGCAACAAATGTCGCGCGCGCTTCAAAACCATGCGCCAGGATGCTTGCACTCTTTCTTTCCTACACCTTTCCATGTCTCTACATCATACGTCCCTCATTAGGCAGGTCCAGACAGCAACCCTCTCCTGTTATATCATTCAGCACCGTAGTGATCAGCATCGCGACTGCCCATCCTCCCCGATGCTCTTGACACGCTGGACCTGCCCCGAGCTGCAGCTCATCACCATTCAAAGACACCTCCCACACCCACACTTAAAAGAGTTGGACGGGCCACTTGGGAGGGGCACTCAGACAACGCCCTGTAGTCTCTCAAATCCCCTAAATCCAAACGGCTTCGCCACGTGAGTAAACCCCGCTCCTTCGTAATCATTACATAGAACGGCAATGTGGATAAAACATCGGTAAACATAAATGTTTTGTTCTTCTTCCTCTTCGCTATCGCGTGGCACGCTGCCTTATTCAAGCGAAATTTTTTGTGCGATATTTCCCGGACTTTTCTTATTATGTTGCTGGATGCTGTCGAAAAACTAACCCGCAAAGCCGCACTCGAATATTTTTATATATCCCCATTTGATTTACATCTACAGATGGGCTAGTCGCTGATTGTTCTTTGCAGAACTACGCAGTAACACGGCAAACGGTACCTGAATATTTACAGTGCAACGAATACACTTAATAAAGAGCACAATGCGTTTGATAAAGCGAGCGTCTCTATGGCTAGCTTCCCAGAGTGTGTGGCATGGCGCATTTGCTGATCGGTCGTTTTCTCGCCATTAAAGTGCAGCTTAGTATGTCGCTATCTCCAGAATTGGCCGTTTCTAGTCGGCCTGCCAACACTGGAGACATCAGGCAGTTTTCGAATAGGGCAAAAAAGCTCTGCGTCAGCGTTTGTCGCCACTGCGCATGGGTCATACCCCAACCTCCTGGTGCGCATGCTATATTCCGAAGATAGTGCGGGTACCGAAGCAACGCAAATGCTATGAACCCTACTTCAAAACTCTCTAGTATCACAGTAAAGGGTGCCGACCCCGGAGACAGTATAATGTGCTGTCCCATGCACGGGTCACATGGTTGAGATCTAAACTTTTCAACGCCTTGCCTGACAGTATATACGTAATCACGATGTTGGTAAACGCTGTGCCCAATATGATCACACAACTTACATTCATTAGCAGCTGAACAAAGGCTTCGATGTTCTGATTCCAGCATTTGGGTACGATCTACCTCATTTTCTGTCATTTGTATCATACTACAGTTACTTATATGCATATTACGTTATTTATGAGTAAGCTAAACAGTGGCGTAGGCAGAATTTTTCTTCTCTCATGGGACTCTCACGAATTTCCATGGTCTAGAGACAGACAGGGCAGCTAATAAGAGAGAATCGAACACACAACAAAACACAACGCACAGCACTCATATACACACACACGGAAGAATACATCTCTTGTTGGTCCTCGAGCATTTCATATATGTTCTGACTGCTCTGGTTGGTTCCACAGGTGGCTTTCAGACAATGTTAATGTCCGCTGAAGCAGAGCGGTATTTGCAAATGCTAATAATGTTAAGACTTTCTCGCCAGCTTGAAACCGGTTTTGTATGCCTTGTATATAAGTATATGAGAAGTCTCTTAGATTCTCGTGGAAGTGCCTGATGAAAAAACAAAACAAAAAAAACTTACAACACCAATGATGACAAATGGAGTAGGAGGCTGGCGAGTAGGAAAAAAATAGCGAAGAAACAAAGGCTGCAGAGCACAGACGAAAAGTCATGCCGACAAACGCCCGAGTATTGCCATAAAAGAGATTATTCCGTTCGCTTTTGTGCAGCTAGTCTCCAGGGAAGCTCCACAGTTCATGATTTTAAAAACAGTGCACTCTTGCAACGATATACAGAACAACATAAAGTGACGCTGAAGCATTGCGTAACTTTTAAAAGTCAGTTTTAAGCAAGTTCGATTTCTCATAAAGATACTACTTTGCCCAACCCGTCCACCTAGCACCAGTACGGCCCTTCTTCTGCGGCTTCTACGAGAACCATATTGACGCTGCGGTGGCCGCAGTGCACTGTAATCCGCCTCGCAACAAAGTATAAGCGAATAATGTCTAGCTTCTGCGCCTGCCATCGATGCCCGGCCGACGTACTCCGTTGAAGGCCTGTTCTTCTTCACTTAGAGCACCAAGGTCTATAGGCTCGAACATCATCAGGGGAGCGGGGGCAATAACAGCGAACTGGCGCATTGACGGGCCACGGCGAAGTGGCATATGCTGTAATGATGCTATAGGAGAGCTTCGGTCAACGAGCCAGACATGGAGCAGCCACCTCTTGCCTTACGCCTCGCTGTCGACATCGAGTGGCACGCTTGCGTGCGTGCATATATGTGTTTGAATATATGATCGCCTCTGATAACTCTTTCTCTGCGTGCCGGACAGCGTTTCTTCCCATATTTGTGTTTGTTCCCCCTGAGGTGCCCCCTACCACATAAGATGAATACGAGACAGCTAGCCAGATAGGTGCTCTTGTGACGCTATCATGAACGCACACGCCGGTGAACACAAACACGCATCCCCCTCCCCCTCAGACACGCATACGCTCTCAACGTATACCCTCTGCAAACTATGTGGCCGCACCTCCACGAACTACAAATGGCGCGGAGATGGCACCCCTTGGAGTTATCGCACGCTCAAAAAGACCACCAAAAGCGCCCGTTGCTCTGGTAACAGTAAGCCTTCGTTCTTTCCAGCTCTGTGTGTAAAGCAGCCTGCAGATTTACCTCGGGATGGCTCCGAAACGTAATAACAGTAAGAGATAAAAAATTCTGCAGATCACACGTACCGTGGGAATAGATGTGATGCGAAGCATGCGGCGGGAACGTGTCTGTGGCGTAATTTTTTACATTGAGGGAAACGTTACGATATGAGGCTAAATATATGTGCACACGGTAAACGCACACACATATTACACACAACATTACGTGAAGTTTTCAGTAAGCTGAACGGAATATCTTCTAGATGTGAAGATGCAGAAAACCGCATGCGACGATCCAACCTGATCTTTTTGGAGTAGCAGACGAGGCAAAGGAAAACTGGGCTGCCTCAGAAAGTAAAATCCTGCTCTGAAAGATTAGGCGTGGAACTAATCGCTTCGCAGTTCGAAAGGGTACACAGATTAGGGAAATATACCGAGGGAAAGGTGAGGCCTATTATTGCGAAACTGACATTTTTCAAAGACAAAGGACGTATCCTGTCTGCTGCACATAGGCTTAAGGGGTCTGGCCTTTCCATTCGTGAAGATTTCTCGCCGGCCACACGGCAGGCCAGAAAGCAGCTAATCGATTTTGCCAAAGCACAAGCCCGTCATTTTAGCCTATCAACCGATAGACTACGAATTGGCAACGTCATTTATGTTTATGATAGCGCCAGTAAAGTTGTTGTTCCTTGCGAGAGATAGCAGCTAAACTCTGTGCACAATGGCAACCGCAGGGAGTCGAAGCCACCTGCAATCGCACCATCATTATCGCTGTCTTTTACTAACATCCGTAGTCTATTGCCTAAACGCGACGCTATCGCCTCATTTCTAGACGACTGCAATTCAGACGTCGTTGTTTTCACGGAAACTTGGCTGCGCCCTGAAATAACCGAGCATGAAATATTTCCACATCATAGCCCATTCAACATGTTCAGGTGTGATCGCAGTGGAAAAATAAAAGGTGGCGGCGTACTCCTGGGTATCAAAAGGACATTGGCGTCACGCATTGTAAGCATAAATTCTAGTATTGAGGTAGTATGGGCGCAATGTCAAACCTACAGCAACAAAGTCCTGATAGGATGCTGTTATCGCCCTCCCGATACAGACCAATCATTTCTTGTCGAACTTCGTAGTAATAGCTCTAAAGCTCTTGAGCTATGTTCAGCTGATATTGTTTATCTCTTTGGAGATTTTAATTTTCCTCTCATTGACTGGAAAAACCTGTCATCCACTTGTCGCACTTCTATGGAGTTCATTTCGTTAGCCTTAGACTTCAATTTGTTCCAAATGGTTACCCAACCTACTCGCGGCACAAACATTTTAGATCTAGTCTTCACTAACGCCCCCGAAACGGTTGGCGAAATTCTCTGCTTAGATGGCTTCAGGGACCACAAGCTGCTACAACTTACTCTTAATATTTCCTTGCTGTTTATTGGCGTCTCAAACAAAACCATCCGTGACTACAACAGAGGAGACCATGACAAAATCAACAAAGAACTTGAAACTTTCCTTTCTAGCACCCTCTTACCTTCATTCTCGGCTCGGTCAGTACACGAAAACTGGCTTCTGTTTAAAGAAAAGCTGTGCGCATTAGTGGAAAAGTATATCCCTCTAATCAGGATATCGGGCGATAAGCGTAACCCTTGGTTCACTAAAAACCTTCGAAGGTTGAGAAATAATAAGAAAAGGCTATACATAAATGCAAAGCGTACGAACTCGCCCGCGGCATGGGATAGATATAGTCTGTTTTTGAAGGAATATTGTTCAGCTTTAGCAGATGCCAAGGATAAATACTACACGCATGATTTGCCATCACTACTCAAACACAACCCCCAAAAGTTTTGGCAGGTGATCTCACCAAATAACGATTCACATTACATATCCCTTTGCGACAGAAATCAAGTTCCTCTTAGTGACAAGGACTGCGCAGACGCTTTTAATACGCTATTTTCATCCATATTCACTAGAGAAGACCATTCAAACATTCCGCAGGTCACAAATCTAGATTATCAGTACATGGAGCTCATCGACGTAACAGAAGAAGGTATCGCAGGTCTCATTAACAAACTTAAGCTGTCCAGTTCATCAGGTCCTGATAACATCAACTCCAAAATTTTAAAGAATGCAGTTACAATATCTAGTAAAGTCTTGTGTCACATTTTTCGCCAGTCTTTAACATCAGGCCAGCTTCCCTCATACTGGAAAATAGCAAAAGTCGTACCAGTACACAAAAGTGGTAGTAAAACTTCTCCAGAAAACTACCGTCCGATTTCTTTGACAAGCATTTGTTGCAAAATGCTTGAACATGTCATTGCTTCGCATGTATATACCCATCTGGAGTGCAATAATTTTTTCTTTGCTAATCAGCATTATTTTAGGAAAGGCTTTTCATGTGAAACTCAGTTGCTCGAATTCACTACAGACATACATTTTAACATGGATCATAGCCTTCAGACAGATTGCATATATCTTGATTTCTCCAAAGCCTTCGACCGCGTAGCTCATTGTCGTTTAATTTCCAAATTATCAGTTCTTAAATTAGACAGCTTGACACTCTCTTGGATCCGGAACTTTCTAACAAACCATCAGCAATTCACAATCGTAAATGATTATACGTCATCCCTTACATATGTCACCTCCGGTGTACCACAGGGTAGTGTGCTAGGACCCTTGCTTTTCCTCATTTTCATCAATGATCTACCTAGTAAAATTTCATCCTGCGTGCGTGTATTTGCCGATGATTCCATAATATACCAACCCATTGAGAGCCCTGATGATCACCTCATTCTACAGCATGACCTTCAGCTCGTTACCGATTGGTGTGATGCCTGGCAAATGAGACTCAACTCATCTAAATGTAAAATAATGACATTCTCGCGTAAAAATTGAAATCATAGCTTTTTGTATTACATAAATACAAACCTAGTGTCTCAGGCATCGGTATACAAATATCTAGGTGTTAATCTTACACCAAGCCTTTCATGGACCTTTCATATCACAACCATATGCGCAAACGCTTCCAAATCTCTCGGGTATATTCGCAGCAACTTGCGTAACTGTCCATCTGACATCCGCAAGCTCGCGCTTCTAACATTTGTACGTCCGCAGCTTGAATTCGCGTCTCCCATATGGTCTCCTTATCAAGAATACTTAATCCGCATGTTAGAAGCTGTCCAAAATCGAGCTAGTCGATTTATCTCCCGCGATTACAACTGTCAGTCAAGCATAACGCAGATAAAAATCAAATCAACCTTTCCCTTCAATCGCTAAGTAATCGACGTGACATGGCACTCTTGTCCTTGCTGCATAGATATGTTTACCAAAAAAAGCCATCAAACTTGCCATTGGTACGCGCGTCCTGCACATCACGACGTCTTCACAACGAATTAAGCTACAATCGCATCTATGGAAACACTCACGCATTTAATTTCTCGGCTTTGCCACGAGGCATTCGCTTATGGAACTCGCTTTCAAACGACACTGTTGCGCAAGCAGATAAGGATAAATTTAGGCAACTCTTGGCCCTACAGTATTCATCGTAACAAATATTCACAATCATCACATTGTACATCGAGCCGTATCGTGTCATGGAATTTTTTTTTTTTTTGTGAAGAATGTACCAAACTCTGTGCTACGCATTTCTTTTGTATTTTACTGGAAGTTTCTCGTTATCTAGACTGCATTTCTCTTAATTTTAGCATTGCTTCGGTTACAATCCTTTCTAGTTTGTTTTCTTGTTTCTATGAGTGTACAAGTGATGTACTTTTTTTTTTTGACGCGACTTACGTGCCGCTCTTATTGCAACAATGAATGTTATTTTTCATTTCTCTCTCTGAGTATTGCTTTCTTAGTATTGTTCTGTTAGTTAATAGTTGGTGTCCTATATTTTTATTTTTCTGAGTATTGTTTTCGTATTATTGAGCTGTTAGTAAGTAGTTAGTGTTATTCTTAGTATTATTTTGCCATGTAAGTCAATTTGTTTCATCGTCTCGCAAGTACGTTACTATTGCAGTGTTCATACTCATGTATCGCTTTCTTCTACATTTCTTTTTGTGATGCTCCCCTTACTCAATGCTCCCCGTGGAGCCTGTAAGGTACTTGTAAATAAAATAATAAAAATAATATGTTGAAGAGTCGGAAATGTGTTATATTACCAGTCGTTTACAGTTGCGTAACGATGCCAACAGCAACATGGATATTAACAACACCAGACGTGGTAAGCTGATACGTAGTGCTTATACTTGTCGGTTATGATGGAGAACCACGCACGATTCACGGACCTGTGTGCATGTGTGGAAGGGGTTCTTGAGAGTTCTCAGGTAGATGGCGGCGAGCGGAATGTCTTTGTTATTGTAACTGCTGTGCGCAACTCAGACCTCGCCGATTACGCTGCTTGTCAATGTGTGTTCTGTGTCTGGCGGCCGGCGGAGTGGGATGCGGCCTACGTTGAAGTTGCGCATCGCCGTGTTCTTATATGTGCCCACGCATCCGCACCTGCAATGAAGCCGCTTGCTGTGGACGACACAGTAGGCTCATCGCTCCAGGTTTGAGAAAGTGCTAATACGCTAGTTTTTGTGAGGAGAGCGTCTTTTTCGAGGTCGTGCACGTGCGCGTGAACAGACTGTACGGTGAGAGCGGCGAGAAGGAGGTGATTGTTGTGGTTGCGGCATCGAATGAAGGTGGTAACCCGGTCCAAGACAATGTCCAGAGGCCTGTTTGCTAGCCGGGTCATGTCGTCGAAAGACTGTCTGTTGGTAGAGCCGGCGACATGTCGGAACCTCAAGTCACCTTTTGCGTTGGTGAGGTATAGGCCGTCGAGGCTGGTAGCCCCGGAAAGTGCTACGTAGACCGACTTCAGTGGTTGCCGCGTATCGTATCCGTAGACTACATGGGCGTATGCGTCCCTTTGTGACGGATATATAATTAGAGCGTTTGCTCGCGCATGGGGAAACTGTGTCCTCTTACACGAGATATTTTTCTGGCGTATATCGTGGTTGTGGTGGTTCGCATTACCACAGGCACCCATTTCAATTCTGTTGAGGAATGTGCGGTAGTGATGTGCTTCGTCCTGGCTGGGACGACAATGCCTACAGTGGACGTTGGAAATTCAAACACAGTCGCACGAGGTTGCAGAGTTCGTCCCGCTCGATGTACCACAAGGTGTCCATGTTTCCATTAACGAGGCCGCCGCTTAAGTCGATGTTGGCCGTGATCATGTACGGCTTGCCGATGCTCAGGCAAATTGAGGCCTGCAGGCCACCCATTTCGCTTGCGTTCATCTTGGACACCTTGGTCAGGGCAACGCTGTATACCTGCTGGTTCTTATAGCCAGTTATGTTATCGCATGCGGGATGACATAACACGTTGTCCGCAGCGTCGAGGCAACGTGCGTTATAGCGGTCGACATCCGCATTGCTGTAGTATAGCCGTACGCCGGCAGGGCACTTAGCGGAGTCTTCTTGGCGTGTTACAAAGAGGCTCTCAATCAATCTGACGTAATACTCGGTCAGCATGAGGCCATCGCCCAGCCTCATAAGAAATAAAGAGAACACTGAGTTATTCTGGCTGACCACGTGGACGAGTGGATGGCAGTCGAGCGTCTTCCAGGGGAGTTCTGCCTTCAGCTCCCTCACTTGCCTTGCGTTTCAATGTGTAAGTTTGCGGTTACTGTGTTGATTGAGACTGTGAATCACCTGTGGCACATACCCGCATTATATGAACTGTGGTACGCAGGTATGTGCCACACTTGATATATGGAAAGGGTTTCATGACGTACGCGACAGGCGTTTTGCGTTATTCATGTCATGAACAGTGAATCGTGTTCGTCATACACTGATCCCCTGCTATGCCAATTTTGGTATATTGCATGTTATGGAGACGATCAGGAGAGCGCCCAGACGTAGGCGGCTAGATAGATAGATAGATAGATAGATAGATAGATAGATAGATAGATAGATAGATAGATAGATAGATAGATAGATAGATAGATAGATAGATAGATAGATAGATAGATAGATAGATAGATAGATAGATAGATAGATAGAAACGGCCAAAGTTTATGAAGTTCGCTAAGAAATGCTTCACATTTAGAAAAAAAACGAGTAGAGTGAAAACGAATGGTGACAGCTCTTACGACACGTTTCTCTTCTGTGGGCGACGTCTACAAGGTCCGCTCAGTTACTCGGAAAGTCGCCTGGAAAAATGAAAATGGCGAGCCATAATTGGTGCGGGCGGCGTAAGCTCCGTATTAGCTAGTCAGCTTATTACGACGCTCGCGGCATTAAATTTTTACGATGGGAGCGCCGCACCTAAGTGGACTTAACTCGACGTGCGGCTAGCCGCTCGAAGGAGGGCGAAGGAAATGCAATGATAGCCAAGACCGGCCAGGAAGGAGAGAAAGTTCCACTCGTCGGAACAAAGTGTCGTCGAATTAAAGGAGATGACGTGGAACGAAATAAACTGCAGCGCTGCCTTGAACGAAACGGACACTGGGTTTGTCTGGTGGTGTATAGTGGGACGGCCTCGTCGCTAATGCGAAATATTATCGTGAATTGTGAGAGTGAGAGGACGGCGCGAGAAAAAAGACAATCGAGAGCGAACAGGAAATCGCGTTCGAATAGTGAGAAAATACACATATGCAAAGAAAAAAGAGGAACATGGCATGCCGGGCGGTTTTTTCGAGAAATTAAGGGAACCAAGGAGTGTGGAGCCGATGCTATTGGCCCTTTTTGAGCTGAAGAAAATCGTGGCGAGATATACACGGCGTTTGTGTGAAAACAAGAAGAACGGGTTTAGTCGACCTGTCGATCTGAGAGTCGCCTGTCGCGTTCATGCCAACGCGATAGCTGGACAGCCTGAGCGATCGCCGTGTCGGGCTGCTGTACTGCATGCACGGAGTATGTTGACTCAACTTAATCCACATACAACTGGCATGTGTCCGCGGAAGGGTTGCACTGATGGTTGGCAGCCAACAAATTTTGAACGATAAGCGCTGTTTTAGGAGCTGGCTCGCCAGGTTCCTGAGCTGGGGCAAAGTCTCGCGCCGTAAGCGTAACCGTAGTTCCAGAGGCGACCGCTACAGGCGCAGCTCGCGCGAAAACGTGTTCTTCGTCTTGTTCTTCGAGCGCCTTGATGATGATATTAACGCAGGCACATATAGCATAGCCAAAGGTAGGATGCGCACACTCGCGCGAAAGAGAAGTCTTCTTCCTCTTGTTCGCGACGCAGCGAAACGTGCGAATCGACATTCTACAGCGAAACAACGTTCACCCGTCAAAGCGAAAGGCAGAGCGAGCGGCCGCGAAGCGGGCACGGCGAGCTGCAACGCCATCCAGTGAACGCCCCTGAGCTGCAACCCAACCACGTGCACAACATGAAAATTACGTAATTTGTGGGCCGTTTTTCTACGAAGCCTTTGTGATTACAGTGAGGCTGCACAATCATTCAAGCAATGCCCTCTTATTTAAAAAAAAATTCGGCAGATCCCACGCACTGTGCGAATCGATGTAATGCGAAGCAGCCAGCAGAGAGCTGCATACATCGCCTTGTTTCTCTTCGAGGAAAATAAAGTCATTCACGTCATGACCTCTTGTTCACTATATATCCAATGTTTTTCGTGCACGCATGCATGTACAACCTTTTATATAATGAAACGTATTTTCTGGTATGTACAATGCATGACCTGTCATTTATGTTCGTCACGCATTCATGTCATGCCATACCAATTTTGATGTATATACAGTTAACAAAACAGCCGGAAGCGCGCCAAGACAATGTCAGGTAAATCATGCCGTACATGACATGCTTGTTACGATTTGCGTGTTAAGACCTGTCACTTATGTTCGTCATACGGTCACGTAACGCAATACCAGTTTTGGCGTATATCAACCTAGGGAAACCGGTCCGCCGCGGTGGTATAGCGGTTGCGGTGCTCGGCTGCTGACCCGTAGGTCGCTGGTTCGATCCCGGCCGCGGCGGTCGCATTTCGATGGAGGCGAAATGGTAGAGGCCCGTGTACTTTGATTTAGGTGCACGTTAAAGAACACCAGATGGTCTAAATTTACGTAGCCCTATACTATGGCGTCTCTCATAATCATATCATGGTTTTGGGACGTTAAACCCCTGATATTATCATTAACCTAGGGAAACGGCTGCGTGCGCACCACGAGCGTGGCATGTAAATCACGCTGTTCATGACATGCATGTCATGGTTGTAAATGTGAAGCATTTCTTAGCGAACCTCGGGCACTTTGGCCGTTTCTATCTATCTATCTATCTATCTATCTATCTATCTATCTATCTCTGCGACTCTTCAACATATATGTGTGTGTATACCATTTACACATTTCTCTAGCGTCATTCTGTCACGTTTTGCTCAATGTGAAAAGTTACGCCACAGTCACTTTCCCGCGCATGCTTCGCATAACATCGATTCCCACGGTGCGTGCGATCTGCCAAATTTTTTTTATGTTATGACCTGCCATTTATGTTCATCATACAATCATGTTATGCCATACCAGTTTTGGTATACATCCCATTAACGATAAGGCCAGGAGAGCACAAAGTCGTAGGCGGCTAGATAGATAGATAGATAGATAGATAGATAGATAGATAGATAGATAGATAGATAGATAGATAGATAGATAGATAGATAGATAGATAGATAGATACGCTCAAAGTCGCAGAAATTCGCTAAGAAATGCTCCGCATTAAAAAAAAATCTACGACCTATCGACTCCGTGAATATGGTCGTACAGAGGGTCTGTTTATGTGCAATGTTCCCACGTGCGGTATTCCATGCAGCGACACTTGCTGTCCCGAGGAGTGGCGGCGACCCTCTTCGTTGCCATCTTACCTCGTCTTCGCGAGTTCGCATTTCAGAATCTTCGGCTCTCCGCTGGCGCTTGGCATCTGCTTCGCGATCTCGCGACGCTGCGTCTTCGGCACGGCGACATCTATACGCACGAGTCTATATGATTGGCTAGCGAGATCGCGTGATGTCGTGAATCCGCCGCTAGAATTACAATGCGCTTCCTTGCATATGATCGATTAAAACGAGATCGCGCGACCTGCCGGCTCAGCCGATAGCACACACCCGCTAGGGGTTTTCTGCGAACGCTGTCTGCTAGTACTACGGCACAGGCTAGGCTAAGACGGCTTGGCTGTAAAAAACTAAGGCAGCTTCGCACTGGTGGCGCCAGGCCTGAAGGAAGTACGGAGCTGGGCGGCCATCCTTGTTTCTTTTTTTTTCCTATTTAGTTCTTTCTCTTTCTCTCTTCTATTTTGTCTGTCTTTTTTTTTCTCTGTTTATTTCTATTTCTGTCTTTCTATCTCTATCTATTTCTCTATTTCTCGCTTCCTCTCTCTTTCTATCTCTTTCTCTCTTTCTTTCTTTTTCTGTCTTGCTCTCTCTTTTCTCTGTCCCTTTTTAGTGTCTGTTTCTTTCTATATCATTTTGTCTCAGTCTATTTCTTTTCTCTGTCTTCCTAGTTCTTTGTGTCGTTCTTCCCTTTCTTTCTCTCTATTTCTCTCTTTCTTCTCTCTCTCTGTGTGCTCGTTCTCTCGCTCACCAGAGTTATTGCATCTCACGCCGAAAAAATCGGTGCACGTGCTCTGGGAGCGAAGCAGAATATGAAGAAGAGGACGAAAAGAGCGCTTGCCGGTTCATGATGATGATAGCTGCACGGACTAACAATCGCCTTAAGCAGATCCGCTGGAAAAAGAAAAGATGAAGAGAGATACGACAGGCGCTGAGAGCAGTCCGAGCGGCGGGAGAGAACACAAAAAATCAGTAATGCAATGCAATGCAACTGAATGCAATTTCAAAATCGGGAAGTAGAATGCGAGCCACTCAAAGTAACGCAAGATATAATGTAAACGAAAGAGTATCTACTAACAGAAATCTTTACACAAGTTTAACCACCTTTCGCTGTTGAGGAACGAGCTGAGAAGGCGCCCAAGAAGCGTAACTTTCCAATGAAAAAAGAAAAGCTAGCGCATGCACTAACTACGCCATATGTGCGCAGCCATGTAGGGAATTGTCGACTCTAAAAAGTAGGTAAAGCCATAGGCGTGCGCAGGGTTCCCCTTCGGGGGGGGGGGGGGGGCGCCCCCCTCTTTAATAAGCGCCCTCCCTCCCTAATAAGTCACTGTATGGTGCAGACATTGCACCCCCCCCCCCTCTTAGGTGACTTGGGGGGGGGGCGGCCGCCCCCTGCCCCCCCCCCCCCCCTGGGCACGTCTATGGGTAAATCCAGGAGAGAAGAAGGAATGACACGCAATGTAACAAATGTCCGAGCATGAGTAGTCAATAAGTCAATATCGAGAACGAAAGTCAGTGACCTGCCTCATTATGCCGAACAAGGACGAAATATAACCGAAACAAACCGTATTCCTGAAGCACTGCTTTTCGGTCCCCGGTTTCGATTTTAGTTAAAGGTCGTACGGGAACTTAATTTCCGAAATATACTCTGCGGCACGCGTCCTACGTGCGCATATCAGGGGCGCCATTCGGATGTTTACCTCGGGCAGTATGCTAAAAATAAGAATAAGCTGATAGTGTTCGACTTGAACTTGTAGAAATGAAACAACTTAAAGGATGGCCAATTTGGAGAGCTAGTCTAAATTGGTGAAAAGCAGTAAGTTTCCGTTTAGATTGCTAGTATTGTTTCCTAGAACTGCAACATCGGGAATAATCTGAAAGTTATATCGATCTGTCTCGTCTTCACAAACGGCTTCGTTGAGAATGTGCTTTGCGACTTCGCTGCTTATTCAATGAACTGCAATGTAGTTTTGTTTTTCGTTTTCCTTTTGTACACTAACAAGGTAGGGTTACGACAGTCATACGTTGGAGATCTGTCACTTGTTTTATTTATCGAGGAATTTTTGGTGCAGCCAAAAGAAAAAAAAAAGACGTCATTAGCATGTGTAGACTCACGCAGGCAACGTTCCTACGATAACGTTCATAAGGTGATGACCTTTGCTCCCGATTCCTTGCGCTATATTTATTCCATGGAAAGCTTTGAAGATGTAGAATGTTTCTATTAATAGGGGCATTCAATGATTCAAGATTTATGCTTGGCGATGACAGATTAGGACAGCGAACGTTGACACGAGGTGCTACAAGGACGAAGTCTGGAGTGATCGTTAACCCACTGATCACAATCAAGAGGGCCGGATACATCTCTCCTCCGGCACAAACGAATAGTTCTTGCCTCCTTTCATCTTTGTATAATGCGAAGCGCACGAGAACGCCGAAAGGTCGTTTACCTTTTTCCTTGCCGGTGGGAAATCACTTTCGAAATCCTTGACTCAACCCCGCACCTTTAGTCTTTTTTTTTTTATGATTCCCACCGAAGTCTTACGATTCTGCCCAGTTTGACACTATGGCGATTAGCCTCGTATCACTTTCCACTGTCGTCCGTGCATACACTTTCAGTGCAGTGATGATGCTAGTCATGGCACTGCCTGTGGAGGAACTGATACCGCCGGCAACTGCGAAACTTACAGCGATCGGCGAGACACGATAAGACGCCAAGAGAGACGTATAGCGTCTTTGCACATGTCATTTCTATGTCTACGCGTCCTGACCTTTGCCAAGGTCATTCGATCACTGCCACTTAACCCGTGCTTGGAAGGAGCGACTCCGAGGAAGGGGGGCCGTGCTGTCATCGGAGCAACGCAACTTTTCTTGCGTTCATTTAATGCCGTGACGCCCTCTATATAACTCCAGTTTTCCGAGCTCCGTGTTCCTCGTCGTTCTTTAATAGTTTTCCCTTCGCTTTTGCCTTTCACGCCTTTTTTTTTCTTTTTCGCTTTTTAAAGCACTGATTGTTTGCTTGCTGGCGAAGATGGCGGAATATTTTAGCACCAATGGGCGCGCAGACGCGCAGGGTATGTACTTCAAAAAAAAAAAAAAAAAACAGCGAGCGGCTGTCTAATTAGGCGCCTATTCGACATCTCTGACTCTTTTATTGAAATCTGAAAGTCCGATCAATGCGAACATGTGTTCATTCCGAAAGCTCTCGTTCAATCCAACTTTTGTTTGTCTCTCCGACAGCAAGGCTAACTTTTTGCTGAAACACCCTGCCGGTACCATATGGCCAGACACGACGAAGAAAACACCAAGAAAATGATATCCACCCCAGAGAAATGGAGAGAAGCGAAATAAAAGGAAAGTGACAACGACGAGAAACCTACTTATGACGACACACTGGTCGTCTTATTATGCAAATGAGAGCGGTAAAGCCGTAATCCTGCCTAGGTTTCGGCAAGACGGACGGCGAAATGCAAAACACAAGATGGACTCAAAGAGAGGGGAAAGGGGCGCGAAAGGGAGGGACGAAATGATGAAGGAAAAGAAGTGAGCTGAAGGAAAGTGAGTGCTTCGTATGCTGGGCTGCATGGAGAAATAGAAGGATGGAGGGAGGGTTCGGAATGTATATGAAGAAAGAACAAAGGCGCCGGCGAATAAAACATAAGGAAGGAGGCTTAGAGCGGAGAGAAAAGGCTAGGCTAGGCTGGAAAGAAGAAGCCTGCGGGATGGGAGGACGCGCGGAGCTCGCGGCTTGAAAACGGGTTGTGTTTAATGAAAGGTTAGAAAACTAATCGATTATCCGCACCGTCCAGATGTCCGCCTCTCGCTTCCTTAAGTCGCTCGATCTTTGTCTTGTTCCGTAAAAGCTGTCTTTCCTCGCAGGTCCATCATTATGCCAGCGTTGTTTCAAGCACTGTTTCGTTCGAACAGCACTGCCGCCACCGTCTCTGGCTTGCTTATACTTGCCCCCTCCCTGGCTTGTCCCTTCCTATTCCTGCCCAGAGCGTTGGCCGAAAAGGAAGAACAAGTGGAGGAACGCACAAAAGAAAACCACCGCTGATCTGCTGTGGACGCGCAAGTAGCTCGTCCTTTACCAATCTTTTTTCTTTCTTTTTTTCTGTTACGTACTGGCTATACCCCTTTCTCGCATTCCGCTTCTTCCTTCGTTCGTGTTGCTTTGTTTGTCCCGCCGACGCGGCATTGTTTTTGGTCCTCCACCCCCAACATCGGCTTCGCGAACCATCTGTGCACTTCCAACCACGCGCGCGCGACCTTTCCTGTTCCTTCTACTTTCATCTATGCAGCTTTTTTCCCTCCAGTTTGTCCAACCTCCCACTTCGTTTCCACCTTCTCGCTGCTTCCGCGCGGGAGGGACCCGACTCTTCCATTTTGTTTCTTCTTATTCCTCTCGTGCGGTGGGGGATCCACGGAAGAAAGAAGAGTAATGGGCACGGCAGGCTCTAACCCTGATTGGCTATTCTTCTCGGGACCGCCGGCGGCCGCTCGCCAGAGAAACATTCCAGAGCGACAGCCGCTCCTGAGCGAGCCTTTGGCCGAGGGAACACACCGCGAGAGCGCCCGAGGGAAGAACGACGAGGTACATAGCAGGCAGCGAACGCCTGTTCGCGACAACGACTCGGGCCGCCGTCGTGTACTTAGCGGTGGAGACAAGACCGAGGGGAGACCGCGCCGGGGCACCGGACGCGACCTAATAAAACCAGGCGCTGCTGCCGATCGGGAAGGTCGGCATCGGCCGTCGCGGGCCGCATTGTGCTCCCAGGGAAACTTATTTCTGGAAACCGGCATTCCGATTCCTCCTCACCCCACCTCCTCCTTAAATTCTTGTTCTTAGTGCTGGTTATGTTATTTAATGCCGATACCACGCCATACAATAAAAGGACAGTTGTTTCTACGCTTTCTGCTACTGCCCCACCTCCCCGTCTTTTTTTTTCCTTTTTTGCTTTTCTCTTTCAGAGAATAAATAAGGGAACCGATAAAAGATACACCCTAGTTACTGAAGTCTAACAAACGAGATGCAGAGGTATTTCCAGGCGCAACACTGATTTGACCTTCGACCGTTACAGCGATCGTGACGTGGTGGCAGATTTAGCTTGTCAAATAATAGCTTTGTGCTTATATTATACTTGACACGAAAGCAATGTGCACGAGGTGCTTTAGACACTGAATTTAGCCTCTAGCGACCACGAGAAAGCCTGGTAGATAGGGCTAGTTGATGGCCCGTTTGGTTTTCAGCGAACGTCCGACTAGCTACGCTCTATGTAATTGCCCGAACGACACCTGTGTCGATTAGTAACGTTCGCATTGTGCTGCTATCTATAACATGCCCCAGTGCTTCTGCGAAGATCGAATGCAGTCATCTAGCTAGTCTCTTGTGCCATTAGAGTGCAAGACCTCATAACAATACGCAAGCAGGCGGGCCTTGCTTGGACACCACTTGCTTTTTCTGCAACACTTTTTCAGCATGGTCAGAAAACGCCGCTGATAAGTTGTCGAGGCTCCTGAGAACACACGAGCCAAACATTATAGCGCAGCACGCGGCCTGGAATTTACGATTATTTCTCAAAGACAGCTAAAATCGCTCCCTCTTCTCTCGACGAATGATGCCAGAAACCCTAAGTCCGCGGCCATTGGCTGGTTTGAGCATCGTGAGCTGCACAGTTACCGCGGCCGCCGCGGGATGCCGCCGCGTGCCCGCGCGCGCACTCGCGATCACACTGAAAGTAAGCCGTGTGTTCGAAGAAAACGAAAGTGTCCAAGGTCATGACGCGCGCTGACGAAGGGACGTATCTTCTTGTCCCCGTGTCATCCCGTGGACCTCCTTGCGTAGCTTTCAGCGCGCTCGCTAGTACGAGAGGAGAGAGAAAGCGCTTGAAACGTGCGACAAATCCCTGTAACTCCGCTCGTACTTGACGCATTCTAAAATTTTTTTTCGTCAGTCGATTCGTGAGGCAATAAGCTTTTTTAATGAACCCACTCGACGATTACTTCAAAAGTGTTGCAGGGCTCTTTTAAGCTCCAATAGAGCGTAAGCAAAGTGTTTTTATTGTGGTCGGCGTTTATTCCTTTTCTTCAGAGCGTAAGCATAATCGACATTACGAAACCAAAGAGGTGAAGATGGTACACTGCGTTGTCGACTGGTGACGATGCGAAGGTTGCGAGGCAAAGCGAGCGGCCTGAATGTAGCGTACTTTAACCTCGGAAGTCCTTAGAAGCATCGTAACTCCAGTGCTCTTAAGCAGGTTATACGTATGGTCAATGTTCCCCAACGTGCAACTGATATATTTATTTGAATCCCTCCACACTATTCAATTTTAGGTGTAACCTGAGCAGTGGCTACTCTGTCAACTGATAATGAGAATGGCCGTCAGCGCAGATGGAACGACAGTATGCTCTTCCAATGCAGCAAACATCTTGGCATCGATGTAATCGTCGGCGCACCGAACATCAGCTATAGATTTATGCATGAGCGCAAGGCATTTCGTTGGCCAACGTATCAGCGCTTGATGCATGTAGCATCGTGGTATTAGACGCTGAAGATTGCTCGTTCTCTATTGCAGTCAGTCCAGCAAGTGCAGCCACCGACGAAATCGCGAAAATGATTGCCTCTGATCTTCAGCCCTGCCAAACTGCGCAACTCCGCCAATAGGGATATCTTCGACTTCGATGACCGCCCTTTACGTCAAGCGTACTTCTGAAGTCGTCAAGTATACACCGGCGATGCTAGTCCTGTCAGACGGCGACCATATCGTGTATCCCATTCTGAACGCCAGGTCATAGAACGAGAAGTCGATAAGATGCCTTCGAAAGGTGCCATAGAGGCCTCTTCGAGTCCATAGGCGTGACCTGTCGTCTTGGTCAAAAAGAAGGATGGCAGTTGGAGATTTTGCGTCGACTATCGAGCCTTGCACAAGATAACCCGCATGCGCTGCCACGAATCGACGACGCTCTTGACTGTCTCCATGGCGCGAGATACTTGTCATCCATAGACTTGCGCTCGGGTTACTGGCAGATTTCTGTCGACGACTCACACCGAGAAAAAATTGCCTTTGTCACACCGGACGGCCTCTATCAGTTCAAGGTTATGCCTTTTGGGCTGTGCAACGCCCCGGCAACGTTCGAACGCATGATGGACTCCATCCTTCGTGGCTATAAGTGGTCCATCTGTCTCTGCTACCTCGACGATGTCATTGTCTTTTTCTCAACGTTTGAAAATCATCTACCTCGTTTGTCGACGATTCTAGTCATTTTTCGTCGAGTGGGACTCCAGCTAAACTCCAAAATGTACAATTTTGGAAGGCAACAAATCCCTGTGCTTGGTCATCTTGTAAGTGCTACTGGTGTGCAACCTGACCCTGACAAGATTAGCGCTGTCAAGCACTTCCACGTGCCTTCTTCTACTAAAACTCTTCGGAGTTTTGTTGGCTTATGCTCGTACTTCCGACATTTTGTACGCAATTTTGCCACCATTGCCCGACCGCTCACTGACCTTCTCAAAAAGGACGTGCCCTTCTCGTGGGACCAGGACCAAGCGGCTGCGTTCTCGACGCTGATCAACTTGCTCACTTCACCACCAATCCTGGCCCACTTCGACCCATCCGCGACAACTGAAGTTCGCACAGATGCCAGTGGGCATGGAATTGGCGCCGTGCTCGCCCGATACCAGGGGGGCCAAACACGTGTTATTGCGTACGCCAGCCGCCTTCTCTCCACATTTGAGCGGAAATATTCGATCACGGAACGCGAGTGTCTGGCGTTGGCCTGGGATGTCATAAAATTTCGCCGCTATTTGTATGGCCGTGAATTCGTTATTACCGACCACCACGCTCTCTGTTCATTGTCATCGCTCAAGGACCCAACTGGTCGCCTTGTTCACTGGGCTCTACGTCTCCAGGAGTATTGCTTCGGCGTAATTTACAAATCTGGCAGGCTGCACCAAGACGCCGATTGTCTCTCGCGTCATCCGGTGGACCCTGCTAGCATCGCTGGCCATGACAATTATTCTTGTATACTCGCCATATCTGATTTCCACGACATTGGCACAGAACAGCATCGGGATGCAACCCTCGAGATGGCCATTCAGCAACTCTTCTCGGGACGTTCCGACCCTTCTCTCCACCAGTATGTCCTACGCATTGGCGCTCTGTATCGCCGCAGCATGAAGCCTGATGGTCCGGAATTCGCGCTACTTATTCCCCGACACCTGCGTGCAACCATTCTTCAACATCTACATGATGGTCCGACTTCGGGACACCTGGGCGTTTCACGCACCTATGACCGCGTGCGGCAGCGGTTCTTTTGGTCTGGCCTGTATCGTTCTGCGCGCGGATATGTCACTGCTTGCGAGCACTGTCAGCGTCGCAAACGTCCTGCTCTTCCGTAGCCTGGCATTCCTACTGACATTCCACCTACTGACATTCCACCGGAACCATTCTTCCGCGTCGGCCTCGACTTGCTCGGACCTTTTCCAACGTCCGTATCAGGCAACAAACGGATTGCTGTTGCGACTATGTGACCAGGTATGTCATAACACGTGGCTTGCCTAACTGCGCTACAGACGTCGCGGACTTTCTCCTCAATGACGTCATTCATCGGCACGGGGCTCCACGCCAGCTTCTTACGGATCGTGGCCGCTGCTTCCTCGCAAGAGTCATCGACGAAATCCTTCGTAGCTGCTTTACCCAACATCAGCTTACTACAGCCTACCATCCCCAGACTAACGGTCTTACCGAGCGCGTCAACCGAACTCTCACGGATATGTTGTCAATGTACGCCTCTGCTGACGGCCGTGATTGGGACGCAGTCCTACTCTACGTTACTTTTGCATACAATCCGCCCAGGCATCACATTGACGGGTATTCTCCGTTCTTTCTCCTGTACGGCCGCAACCCTATGTTGCCATTCGAAACGCTCCTTCCTTCTGATACCGTGCTCTGGCCGTCGCTTCTCGAGCCCGCGTGATCGCCGAATCGCCCACACTAGGCTCTGTGCTTCTCAGGCCTCACAAAAAGCGCGCTACGATAACCGGTACCGCGACGTCGACTACCCTACTGAATCTCTTGTCTTACTCTGGACGCCGTATCGACGCGAAGGCTTGTGCGAGAAGCTCCTCCCTAGATACACAGGCCCCCCCGAAGTTCTCCGCAAGGTCACCGACGTTGACTACCTCATCACTCCCGTCCATCCGTCTTATGCTACACCAGCTACTGATGTCGTTCATGTGTAGCGCTTAAAACGTTACTACACTGCCAGTCCTGAACGAATGACTTAGGAGGCGCCGTGACGCGCTCTGTCCGCAGGGGTGGTGTTACGAGGCATTGCGCATGAGCACAGAGCAAGCACGTTGTTGGAGACTAAGAGACAAAGAAGAAGCTGGAACGCCGCGCGGGATATGCTTGCAGCCTTTGGGTGGCACAGTTACTTGTAAATATTGTAAATATACTCGCTTTTGCCTCTCTCGAGTATTTGTGATCCCCGTGACAATATAATGCGTAAATTAATAAATACGTACCAAATTCATGGCCTTCATGCACATGTAGCTACATTCTCCGTGGTAGCTCAGCGGTTATGGTGTCGCGTGCTCGACTACCCGCCAAGGCGGCCACATTTTTAATAGGGACGAAATGCAAAAATACCCGTCCCCTTTGTTTTAGATGCACGTTAAAAAAAACCCGGCTGGTCGAGGTTAATCGAGAGTAGACTACTCGGCGTCCCTCGATCACGTCGTGGTTTTGGTAAACACCGGAATTTAAATACGCTTCTTACTTGCAGCAGAATTTTACCTGACTGACGCGTACATTAGAATGAAAGCGCTCAACAACACGAACGTCTTCTTTTCTTTTTTTAACAGATTTCACAAAATTAGCTTGCGTTCGCAGGACATTATAATTCGTTGACTAAATCTAGCTGTCTCCGAGGTGAGCAGCCATGTCATTTATGTTGTTAAACGCCACCAAAAAGAACTTAAGCTTCCAGAATGTGGACAAAGCGCTCTTTGATCAATATAGGCCCTTGTGCCATAGAATGTTCTGAATCATCGTTACATTGCGGACAGTATACACAGTTGAAACAGACACTCTTTACGGTCTAAATCGGCGACACAGGCAACCTGGAGAACGTTCAGATTTTCATAAGATAAACTTTCTTGTACCGTGACAGAGACGATGTGTGAGTTACTGGTACCGTTATTTGCGCACCGCTTAAGAACTTAGGATTGGAATAAACAGACACAATCGCAAACAAGACACAGGTTGCGCTTGTGTCTGTTTATTCCTGTCCACCGTTCTTAAAGGAACGCTAAAGGCAAACAACAATTTATGTCAGAGTGAAAGCTCAATGTATGACAACGTCTAAAACGGCAATATTATCAAGAGCAGTGCCCTACTTACCGAGAAATTAAGCTAATATCACACGATGAGCACCACGAGCGGCACACTTTGGAAATGATCCCGATGACGTGAGAGAGTTCGACTACAATTAATCACTCGTAATCAAACTAGCTGCAATAAAAAAGAACCTTTCGTGCATCAAGAGACGTAATAAAATTCTGCTTGTTCATTTCTGTTTGAATCATGGAAAAAAGAACCTCTTTGGCGTTGCCATGGGGAGTGGCGCGCGTGGTTCAAAGGTTCCGTTTTCGCCAACTGCGCTTCGCCCGGCACCCTGCTTCGCTCACGCGGTCCCGTCTCAGTGGTAGTTTCGGTATCGCGCACTGCAGCGTGTGTTTTGCGCGCTCGTGAAAGTCGCTCTGACAGAAAGTTCGACAAAATGCCGCATGCATGTGATGTTGCCGGATGCCCGAATGGCGCAGTGCACGCCGCCGCGCAGTAAAGGCGGGCAACGTTGGACACGGCAGCAGCGGGTGATTTGAAGTGCGCTAACGCGGTGCGGACCACTAAAACGTGGTTTCATTTCAAAATAAGCACTTCCGTGGCACAAGAGTAGCGCTACGAGGTTTCTGGACCGCTATTTTAACAATCAACGTCAACTTAATATCTGCCTTTAGTGTCCCTTTAACCGGTGCGCAAATAACTGCACCATGAATTCCTACCAACTAACATAGACCAGTACCCTTCTAAGTGTGAGTTAAACTCGCGAATCATATCTGAGGGACGGGTCACAAAAATCGTACATTGCACAGTGTGACAGCGATGCAAACGTGACTAATTATTACCGTTTCCCCAAATAATACTCGAAGTTCTGTGCGGCATAAATAATTATAGCTAGTTATAGCACCTCTTATATGTATACTTGCACTTTATATGATTGTAAGCACTGTAATACGACATGGATAAGACGCCGTCTCTTCTATATCTCGTTTCTGTGGCGTATTAATGAACATGTCGAAACAGGCAGACAGATGTCGGTGCTGTGAGACCACAAATTATGTATTTCGTCTGGAACCGTTTCAGGAGCGTAGGCAGAAATTTTTTCGAGGGGGGGGGGGGCACCTCCATGATCTGAAATGGGGGCAGGGCAGGCAGATGTGGTATAGTGTCATTTTGTGCTGTGTATGCCATGGCAAAAAAAAAAAAATCGGGGGGGGGGGGCACGGGCACGGTGTCCCCCCCCCCCTGGCTTCGCCACTGAACCATTTACACAGACGCGAACAAGAACACGCGCGACCGTCTCGGGCTGGCTGCTTCGTCGTCGTCGTCTTTTGCTGGTCGGATTCTTGTAGCCCGCGCTAGTGCGCTACAAAGACTAACAGCAGCTGCGCTAATCAATGGAGTGAATCAGTAAGCAACACTGCTGTATCGTGCAGACTACGCATGCGTCGTACGTATCTACTAGTTTACAGTGACGGACTGCAAAGATTAGCCAGCACGTGCCCGTAATGTCGACGGCTATATATGCTGGGGGTGTTCCTAAATAAAATGCTTTGGTTCCTGCATCCCGGCTGAATGATACATGGTGTCAGAAGTGTGTTTGCTCGATGAGGGTACGACAGGTTGTCGTACGTATTTGAGTCAATGGAACTAGTTAAGCCACCGGAGCACCTGCTACTTTCCGGAAACATCGCGAAGAATTGGGACTTGTTCATCCAGAAGTTCGAGCTGTTTATTCAGGCGACAGCATCTGCGAAAGAGCCAAGGTCAGAAGCTGTGAAGGCTGCGCTACTTCTGAGTGTGGCCGGCGACGATGCACTTGAAGTGTTTAACAACTTCACCTTCCTGGAAGCTGAACGCAGGGATGACTACGCGACCGTCGTGCGGAAGTTTAAGGAATACTGTCAAGAACAAGTCAACGAAGTTTATGAAAGGTACATATTCCAGTCAAGAACCCAGGACGAAGCTGAACCTTTTGAGCATTTCCTGCGCGACCTGCGAAAATTGTCCCGGAGCTGCAACTTCGCTGAATTGACCGAGTCAATGATACGCGACCAGGTTGTGTTCGGTGTACATCACCCAATGTTGCGGGGGAAGCTCCTGAAAGTGAAAAGTCTTACGTTAGACAAGGCGGAACAAATTTGCAAAGCCGCTGAGCTGGCCAGTCTACAGAACGAGGCGTGGGCTCAGGCCGAGAAACATGTCGCGTCGGTAAAAAAGCGCCCGTTTAAGTGCATGAAATGCAACCGGCTGCATGAGCGAAGCAGGTGCCCGGCGTTTGGAAAGACGTGTTTTGTCTGTGGAGGCGCAAATCACTTTGCAGTGTGTTGCAAGAAAGGGCCTACAGTAGGCGAAGTGGTCAATGCGCAAGACACCTTCGACATCCTCGACGTAAAAACTTGCAGTGTGAGAAGCTCGACGGACTGGATCGTAAACGCTAAAGTTGCCGACCAGGATGCCTTCTTGAAGGTGGACACAGGCTCCCAAGCAAACTTGCTGCCCTACTCGATCTATCGGAAGTGCAAAAGTAAACACATTTTGAAGCCAAGCAGCTCCACTCTACGGTCATATAGCGGTGACGCTATCAAACACTTCGTTCGGTGTCGCGACCTTGCCAGTGGCCATTAAGAATCAGTCCGGTCAGTTCGACTTCTTTATAGTCAAGAAAGGCAACCAAGCAATACTCGGACTGTGTGCAAGTGAGACGCTGGGATTGGTCGCGAGAACGGTGGATGCAGTCGAAGTTGGCACTAATGAAGTACTGGAGGAATTTCCTCACCTGTTCCAAGGAACGGGCTGTGTAGGGCGTCAGTATCGTATGGTATTACGTGCTGGTTCGGTACCTGTAGTCCAGCCAGCACGACGCGTACCCTTGACGCCGCACTTCTACAGCTGCACGGTGACAGTTGGCGGCCTGTTGCGTATGCATCGCGCGTGATGAATGAAACTGAACAAAGGTACTCGCAAATTGAGAAAGAGGCGATGGGAATAACGTTCGGTTGTGAAAAATTTCATCATTTTGTATACGGGCGCAAGATAGTCATAGACAGATCACCGCCCACTGTTAGCCATTGCATCCAAAGGAATCGGTGATATGCCGCCACGTCTTCAGCGTTTCTTCCTGCGCTTACTGAACTACGACTATGTGCTTGAATTTGTACCAGGGAAAGAATTGCTGCCGGCCGACATGCTCTCGAGGTCATCACCCATCAACGAACTCCAGGACACGGTTGGCTCAACCGAAGAAATAGAAGTTCACGCAATTGGTGCAGTCTCGGACCTGGTAAGCAAAAAAAAAAAAAAAAACCTGGATCGTTTAGCTGCCGCGACGCAAGCGACCCGGACTTGAAAGAAGTGATTCGCTACATCAGCGGCAGTGGTAGTATTGATGGCTGCATGAAACCTTTCACTGCTGAGCTGTCTTTGATAGAGGGAGTGGTGTTGAAAGGCACCAAAGTAGTTGTCCCAAAGTGTATGAGGAAAGAAATGCTTCAACGTATACACGAAGGGCATTTGGGTGTAAACAAATGCAAGGCACGAGCCCGACGATTGGTATTCTCGCCCGGATTTAACGAAGACATTGAAAATATGCTAAAAAGCTGCGCCGTGTGTCGAAAATATGTATATAAGCAACCAAGCGAGCATTTTATGCTTAGACCCACGCCAGATCACGCCTGGTACAGAGTGGGCGTTGATATCTTTCAGCACGGAGGAAGCTCGTACTTGTGCGTTTTCGACGCGCATTCAAACTTCTCGGAGGTGGAAAAACTGAGCGATACCACGTCTAGCACAGTCATTGAAAAATTGAGCTGCATTTTTGCGCGATATGAAATCCCAGTCGAGGTTTCCAGTGACAATGGCCCTCACTTCGCGTCTCATGAGTTTGCTACCTTTGCATCCAGGTACGACTTCAGGCACGTGACATCTAGTCCTGGCTTTCCGCAGTCCAATGGATTGGCGGAAAAGGGTGTCCAAATAGTAAAACGGATTATGAAAGACACAAGAGAATCGCGACGACTTCTGGCTGGGCATTCTCAGTTACCGATCTACACTATTGGAAGACAGCCGCGCCCCGGGCGAGCTGTTGCAAGGCCGGAGGCTACGAACCAGGCTTCCCGACTTCAGCCCGCAAATGAAAAATTCCGTGTTCAAGTGCAGGCAAGTCGACAGCCGCAAGGACCTACCAGTGCTCAAGAAAGGAGAAGTGGTGAGGATTCGAGATAAAGCATGGACCCGCAAAGCACAGGTCGTGGAACCTGTGGCGCCAAGGTCCTATCGCGTCGTTACCGAAGATGACAAAGTGCTTCGTCGGAACCGGAGACACCTGATTCCAACGCGTGAACCCTTTCGACACGATGGCCTCGACAACGACGAGCCGGAAAGCGAGGACGACCAGCCAGAGGTGACAGCACCAACTGGGATGCACGCAAACACGGCTCCAACCCCTACACTGCTCCCAAGACGGTCTCAGAGGGCAACTCGCCAGCCAAGACGTCTGCAGTACGATCATAACTTCAATGGAGTCCATTGTGTATCTCGGCTTTAAGAAACTGTTAAAGAGAGGAAGGTGTATCGTGCAGACTACGCATGCGTCGTACGTATATACTAGTTTACAGTGACGGACTGCAAAGATTAGCCAGCACGTGCCTGTAATGTCGACGGCTATATATGCTGGGGGTGTTCCTAAATAAACTGCTTTTTGGTTCTTGCATCCCGGCTGAATGATACAACCAGTGTAGGTAATCATGCTAAACCAGTGTAGGCAATCATGCATACGCACTTGTAAACGCATCTGTAAATTCTCCTTTCCGCGCCTGTCTTTCCCGCGACAATATTGACTATATCTGTATAATCAATGGTCACGTGACGCGTCCCATCGTACTGTTGAACTTAAGAAACAAATTTATTTATCGGACGACGGAAGCCAAGGTGTATCGACTCACCTGCAGCACTCCGCTCATAATATTTCGTCTCAACGATTTCTTCTCCAACTCCCCAAGGAGCCGCACTCTCTGTGCCGTTAGTAAACTGCTCAGCGCAGAAATTTAGGCACAGTACACATAGAAAGGACGAGGACCAGCGCAGCCTTTTCTATGTGTACTGTGTCTAAATTTTTGCGCTGAGCAGTTTAATAATGGAATACCAACTAGCCCATTTCCACACTTTACTCCCTGTGCCTTCGGTTGCGGGGTGTCTGGCTCGGTGCGTTTGTTTGGTCGGTCTCATAAACAACGTTTATGAAAACAAACAGACAGTGAAAGCAAGGAAGGTTTATGGGACGTTATTTGTACTCTTTTAACAGTATTGTAGTAATTATGATATACATGTGAAGAAAGTAAAGTGGACAAAAATACAACTTGCCTCCGGTATAGGAATGATTTATATCATAGTTACTACAATACAGTTAAAAGAGTACAAAAAACATTTTCTATACCTTCCTTGGATTCATTGTCTGTTGGTTTTCATTAGGGTTTTGTCAAACAAAGAAACGAGCCCTTATATTCCCTTCTTTCGTTCATTCACCATTAACGTGTAACTTAGTATTGCACTTAGAGGTTATTAAAAACAGCTGCAAAAGTTTGAGACTCTATTCGGACTGAACATGTCAAAGGAGCAGTTTGGCCCAGGGCCCTTCAGAGCCCCAAATACAGTGCGACCGGAACCGAATAGGCAGCTGAAGCACTGTGTCTGACCATGGTGGACTTGAAGACAGAGGACGGCTTTGATTGAGTTTTTGACGAAACACAAAGGAAAGAAGGAAGGAAGAAACCGGCGGAAAGACAGGGAGGTTAGCCAGCTCTTTGACCGGCTGGCCACCCCGCGCTGGTGAAAGGGGAATAAAAGAGAATACGCAAGACATGCTACGAAAAAAAAAGGAAAAAAAAAAGAAGTAGATTCCGACGCTGTTTAAAGTCTGTCTCTAAGCCCTGTTGTCCTTAATAAAAAGCGCAACAACGCGTTCAACGCCTTCTGTGCTGAAGACGGCCTCGGCCAGTGTCCCAGCACCCTTTCTTCCGACTAAGGACGATTATCAAATCTGTCTAACGAATTGCAGAGTTCTTTCCTTGGCCCACTGAAAAGGGGACACTCACAGAGAAGATGAGCAATCGTTTCCTCGCAGCTGCGGTTGTCACATGTAGGGCTGTTGGCCATGCCAATCCGAAAGGAGTAGGCATTCGTGAAGGCACGCCAAGTCACAGGCGGCACAGAAGCGTCTCCCCAGTTCGACATATTCCTCACGGAAGACGGAGCTGGAGATTGGGATCCAAGCTGTGGACACGAGCGTTGGTAAATTCAGCCGAGTTACACTGTGCAAGTGTGAGTTCACGTGTCGTGTAGATGAGGCCGCCCGATCTGCGCATGATGTCTATACCGTTGTCCACAACCGACGCAGCTACAAGGCTTCGTTTGCTGGACGAAACACAAAATGCCGCCATGAGATTGGGCCTTGAACAGAGTGAACCCGCGGTCGCAGAGACGCGTAAAACCACCCACGCAATTTCAGCAGTTAAGTAAGCCGGCTCCTCCAGTGGTATGGACTGCAAGAACAAATCTTCGAAAAGAGTTCTTTGCGCCAGTTGACTGCGTGACGCCCGAAATAAAAAATTGGCTTGGTCAATCTCGCGTGGAGTTTCTGGTAAAGTTCGAATGTGCGCTTGTCGTCCATCCGCGAATCTGATGTGGCGTGATCACGCTCACAATCAAGTGGTCAATACAGGCCTAAAGTAAGGCTAGCAATGCTCAAGAGCTGGTTAAAATACATGAACAAGGTCTAAAATAATGTAATTAACAGAAATAACTAAGAAGCAATTGCAATAATTAACTTAAAATCGCTAAAAACGCTTCGAATACATGCGGCTGACCCCGAGTCGCGCAAGACGGTGCCACCGCCTCGCCAAGCGAGCGATTGCTCCTCCACCTGCGCTTCGCCGGCGCTTCGTAGCTACATCTGAAGGGGGAAACAACCTGACGGAACTCGCTGCAGACGACACGTATATCAACTGCCGTAGCAAGCAGGAAGTCGATAAACCGCAGCAAGAAGTAGCGCGCTCGTCGCACACCGAGTTTGCGAATCTTCCTAACAAGATTCTACTCGTGCCGGGAAAACCCTACATGCTTACCCCAAACATTGACGTCATCGACGGTTAGGTAAACGGAGAAGTGGGAACTCTACGAACGGGAATCGCTGGGTGCGCGGTGGTACGCACTTCCTCAGGTTTCACAGTAGTGGTTGGTTGGTTGGTTGAAAAACTTTATTTGGGTCCTGCAAGGCGCGCGTCAGCGCGCAGCGGGCGACTCCCACGTCGGGACCGTCAGAGCCTGCCGGCCGCTCTGCGGGCCTGCTGGACGGCCCAGAGCTGGTCAGCCAGGAGGGAGCTGCGGAGGGCCGCCTCCCAGCTGGCCGAAGCAGTAACGCACACTAACCCCGATACTGCTTCACAGTAGTGGAACTGCATTTTTTTTCGCACCCTAATTATGGTGGAGTACTGGGCGTTCTATGTTTGTAATCGACGCACCGGCGCATTTGGCTATCAGTCCAATATACACGTATTTTTAGTTTCTTTCCTCATCCCGCATATTTGTATTGGCATTTCCGTTAGGTGCTATAACACCATACAGAAATTCACTTCTGTGTAAGGCGCACTTGTCAGTCCATGATACATTGCCGTCCTTGTTCGCACTTGTACCTTTTGTGCTTATCTGCATCGTTAAACCTGTATTTGTCTTCATTCTATAACGCCAATGGACATACACTTCGGCAATTAAATTTTTCTTGCGTGTGCGAGTGCTAAACTAAATGCATGCGTCTATGTATGTGGAAGGAGGCTCTTACCTCGGAAAAATTTTTGAGGGAAGTATATCTTTCCGTTGTTATTATTGTGCGTGACGTAAGTGAACAGATTCTGTTTGAAATTTCAAAGGCTCACTTTATTGAATAAACATTGTTCGTAGAATATCTTTCTAATTTATGTATGATTGTTTTTGTATGAAGGCGGAACATGACGTCTTTATTAATGTCAGGCTAAAAATACATTAGAAATACAAGCATTTTGTTCAAATAAGGTAATATTAAAAAATTAATCATAAGCGACGGTAGAGTAAACAGCCATTTGCAAGCAGCTAAGTAGCAAGTAAGTATATATATTTTTTTATTGTGTAGCCTTAGTCAAATTATAGAAACAACCAGGGAATGCTGCCTTTAACATCGTGATCTAGACCGCATACACTGCCAACAAGATCGTTTGGACTTATTTTATTGCTATGGATATGAATAAACTCTAAAGAAAGACGTCTTACTTATTCAGAAAACGCAAATTACTTTGAGACACTTGCTCCTAATTTAATGAAAAAGTTAGTAGAGCAAGAACAATATAAAACAATAAACATCCTTGAAATGTCGATCCTGCAATCTGACAAATCTTTTCTGTAAAGTCACATGCTAAATATAAACAGATCAGAAACGTGGTGTTTGTGTGCGCGTGCGTGCTTATTTGTGTGCGTTCACATTAAAATATGGCTCCAAACGTTATCCTGGAACCAGCCGGAACGCGTGGCTTAGCGAGTATCTGTCGTTAATATGAGATTTGGTAACCCACCTTACTTACATCAGCTTTCCTCTCGATGCCTATTTTACTCGTGCGTATAATAAACAGGAGCTTAAAGAAGGGGCACCCATGGCGCAGACATTTATGGATCTCTGCTGATGTACCATTAGTTGGTTCTGACCATATTACTTAAACTGAACCCAACTGACATTGACGGCCGTCGACGCGTCGAAAGCCTAGGGTTTCCTGGTGGGGGAGACCACCCCGATAATGATGCCTAAATAATACCAAATAAGGGTGTTTCTCTCTCTCTCTCTTTCTATCTGAACTGAATGCTTTCGATATATTTCTTCTAGTAACTGAATCTCGAAGGCATTCCCCACTTAAAATTTTCCTCAGAATTTTTTCTAGTTAGTCGTACTATGCACTGATAATCTCTATACGTGCTACTCGTAGTGAATAGCCTGTCGTCCTCTATGACTGTCATTTCATGCATGGCGTACATTACATGCGTGACACGATAAGCATATCACAACCTGTTATTCCTGTTCGTCATACACTCATGCCATGTCATGCCAATTGCGGTATATATCAAGCTAATGAAACGACTATGAGAGCACACTAGCAGGCGACACTTGCCGATATTAACCTGCGTTAACTACTTTTAGTAGAATGCGAGTAAATATCGTAGGTCTGTAAACCTGCCATTTTTCACCCACTCTGCGCTACTTCCAGGATCGGCCCACTTATGCCGAGCCTTGCACTAGTTAACGATATGTGCGGTCGAGGTGGTTTCCCGTGGTCTGTAACTTGAGCCCATTGTGCAGAGACCGAACTCTTGATCACTTTGATTCCTCTTATTATTATGAAATAGCAATGCAGCCAATAAACATGTAGCATATGAGCATATAGCTTCTTTTTTTTGGGGGGGGGATCCTCTTCTGCGTTTGATGTCTCGCCCCGTTGAAGGTAACGTTACGGGGGTGCAGAGCACATCTTTGACTCGGAAAAGGAAATTACGAATGACGTTTACAGGACCAACAGCACTTGTTAAAAAAAGAAACAAAAAGAAATGAAAGGCACCTGGCGAGTCGGACACAACCGGAGGTCGAGGAACTCACGCGTTGGGGGTGATTTACGGTTGAAATCTTCGCCAGAGCTTATGAGCGTTCACCACACATCTTACGCTTCACATTCCCCTTTGCGTACATGTCTTTGCTCGCAATGCTTCCTGCTTCTATCGTTAAACGTCGCATGCGCCGGCAAGCCATCACTGAACTCACGTCACGTGCTATGAGGCTATGCAAACTTATTTGCACTTCAGCAGGCAGTGTGAACAATTACATGAGCTAGATCTAAAATGCAGTTGCGCGGTTATTTTTGTCTCGAACATCATTTCAAATCATTCAAGAAAGCTTCGCACAGCGTCGATTCCACGTTCAGTGGGCTACAAGTTTTTTCTCTCTTATGTTTGTTCAGTAGTATTGTCCAGGAGAACGACTTGATATATGGAAGCGAATAAATCAATTCAAATTGGCAGTCAATGCCTTATCCGACGGCACTCTTGTGGGCATGAGTGTAAACATAGTCCTGTTAAACCGTCCGCGTTTCTTTCAGCCGCTCCTGAGGCTCCTCGCCTTTGAGAAGGAGTGAGAGAGGAAGGGCTGATTGCGAAGATATAACGTCGTAGATGCGCCAACATTCACCTCCCCGTCTTCACCCTGAGCTCCTTACGAACAGCGGGATACAAAAACAAGAACTTGCGCATAACTGATACGTGCAAAGCAACATAACAAGGAAAGGCACGAGGAGGGAGGGCAATACAGGGAGATTACACAAGTTAAAGGAATAAACATAGTGACAAACGCTACATAGCTGGCACAGCGCCCAAAGCAGACCGCCTCGAAGTCGATCGCAAGCCTCGCACGTATCCCGTGCAGTTTCTTGAGCGGCACAAGTTTGGCACGCGCGTGCGGTGGTCGCGGGGGCCACCGCTCCGTCGTTGCCACATGTTCCCCGAATTGAGTCGAGACGTCAGTCAGCGACTCGAGCACGGGCGAGGAGGGAAGCGCGGGCCGCCACGACTCGAACAAGGACCGCTACTGTGTTGGCGATGACAAGCGGCACGCGCGCACGTGACTGCGCGGCTCGCATACGGCCAGTAGGATCGACGACCGTTGCCTAACGTAGTGCCCTTGCATGGCGGCGCATCGTCAGCTGCATGAAGCACTATCTCAGACGATGGCAACAGGCCACTCGTATATCGGGCCCACAATGCCCTTCATTAAGGGTGAAAAGAAGAAAACACGCTTGGCGTTTCGCAACGGACACGATTGCGCATAATGGGGGATATGCGATGCCATTTTTGTCAATAAAAATATACCGTGTTTTCGCTTCTTAAGTTTTTCATGTCAGCTGGTGAGCGAGGACTTGTGGACTTGTTTTCATTCATGCTTTAGCACTACTTTGTGTTTATTTTCTGTTTGGTATACTTAATGCGCGTATTGTTTGGTTGATCGTGTTATGAAATAGTAATGCGGTACTTTTTTTCCTCATATCTGTTTAGCTTTATACAATAAGAGCGTTTTGCTTTACATTTGCAGGTTTGAAACCTTTCATAGCATGTGGAATATAATGTGTACCGTTCCCTTTCCTGTGCACTCACTGTTGGGTTGTCATGAAGCGCCTTCAGGCGCAAATTTTGAAGCTGTTTGCGGTACCTTTTCCCTAAAAGGACCCTCAACACGCTTTTTGTTTTCTTTTTCGAAAGTACGTCGGTGGAGGGCGGTAGAAAAAAATTTGCCATGGTTGAACATGATTAAACCAAGCTTGTTGAGCTATAGCTAAGCTTTGCTTGCCTTGGGGAAGGACGAGACCATTAATTTGCAGTGAATAAACTTTACTGCATGCCTTCGTTTAGGCAAGGATGACAAGAAGTCTACACGCTTCGACTACACACCGCGACAAGCGAGCCAACGTTTTGCACTACATAACACACAGACGCTGCTCGGCGCCGTCGGCACACTATAGGCGCGAACGAGCAGTGAACTTTGATGCAGCCAACGCCTGTGGCGGTGGCTGCCCGAAAGACTCACCTTGAGCCGCTGTTGGTTTTCGCGGTTTTCGCGATCGCGCCGCACTAGCCTCTCGCTGAAGCTCTTTAGTCGACGTTGACCTTGACTGAGCTTGAAGGCCAGATAGACGCATCGAGGTGCTTTTTGGTTTTGTATCGGAAGAACTAGAGATCGCTCTAAAATAAAATATTCTGAAAATCTCATGCAAAAAAGGCTCACGCCGTTACATACACGCGCACCCCCCCCCCCCCGCACACACACACACATATATATATATATATATATATATATATATATATATATATATATATATATATATATATATAAGATAGACCCATGTGTTCACCCATGTGTACACCAACGCCTCTGCCCATATGCACGCGTATACATACACCCGCAGTATTTTCCCTGCGTTCGTCAGCCTCTCGTGACGGTGACTCATGGTTTTAATGGCATCCTTTTCGGATAGCTATGGTGACTACTCGTAGTTACCTACGAGAACGCATATATCCACTTGATCTCGTATGTTTGCCTGTATGTCTGATAATACCATCCCCATCTTTTCGCTTGTATTTTTCGACATATCTCTAAACGTCTGTCGCTCAATCAACCAGTCAACGCTACGAGTAATACTGAAGCAGCTGTTCTGGAAGTTGGGCATTCCCTACGGTTGTGGGTGGAAAAATATGTTTCTATTCCATTCAACCGTTCGCCGTCTTCGCCATGTTTGTTATCAAATGCGAAGCCTTTCTTGACGTAACAAAGGCACTTTGAATCTATCTATCTATCTATACTCCTACGGCTAACGTCTTACGTCTTGGCCCTTTCGGGGTTGTTTCATTAACTAGGTATAGACCATAATTTGCATAACATGATATGAGTGCATGACGTACATAAATGACAGGTCATTACAAAATAATAATAATATGTGGGGTTTAACGTCCCAAAACCAATATATGATTATGAGAGACGCCGTAGTGGAGGACTCCGGAAATTTCGACCACCTGGGGTTCTTTAACGTGCACCTAAATCTAAGTACACGGGCCTCAGACATTTTCGCCTCCACCGAAAATGCAGCCGCCGCGGCCGGGATTCGATCCCGCGACCTTCGGGTCAGCAGCCGAGCGCCATAACCACTAGACCACCGTGGCGGGGCAGGTCATTACAAAATGGAATGGCATGCACGTCATGTATGTCATGACGTAAATGAGAAGGGGCCATCGTGATTTCATGGCAGTGATGCCATCGTGGTCTTTCCAAGCAAAGGGATCCTACACTCTTAGAAAGAAAGGTCGGCATATTCACTAATTGAATACTAACCATTCACTTGTCTTAAAAAGCTCTGAGCACTTAGTAAATGAAGGTAGTAAAATACTGCAGGATAATGAAATTCGCTACCTGGTTGTTAGTAAGTGAATCGTACAAACTTCAATGGTTAGTCCATTACTAAATTGTTAGTAACCGCACTAGTAACTTATTAACCGTACGAACGAGCGCCCAAGCACTCATGGGAAAAGTGTGTACGCCGCAGCAGTCACCGCGGCGAGCGTGCAGTCCTCACGCATTATCTTTCCGCCTGCGCCGTGCCAGCACTTCTCAGATAAAGTGAAAGTGACAGGGTGTAGCATAATACTGCGTTATGCAGCCATGAACTTTTTCTATGTTTAGCTACGACAGCCTCTCTACGATTGTCATCTGTCTATAATGTGCCACTGTTGGACCAGCTGAGCAGTTCCGAAGCGTCATTTTCTTTTACTTTCTTTCTTTACTTTTTTTTGCGCCAGTATGCACTATGGCATAAATAGAATAAAAGGATACAACTCGGTTTCCCAGACGAATTCCACGAGCGGTCAATCCATTTGGAATCGACGTCCACCGACACCGACACTGTTACGAGCACAAGGTGAGGCTCTGAGATTTAAAGATTACACGGGGTAGTACAATCGGCATTCAGTAAATAAACATAGATTGATTACACAGCCTGCACGTCGCTCGCACCGCAGGTAACAATAGATGAGCTTTTATCACCATTCGTTGACACTAACTGCAGATGTTACATTTTACAAACGCCGGTTGTGTTTTTGCGTGTTGGTTCACATGTCACCACACTGTAGATATATATGTATAGTCGTACTCGTGAACAATGCGATATTACCTTCTAAAGGCCATAAAGAGTGTTGGTGACATTAAATGCTCAAGCAGAAAGCTATCTCAGGCAATTCGATAGGTCACATTCGTACCAATACGAACATTACAAGTAATCGTCGAATAAACATGAATTCACTGTTGCAGCTCATACTGTAGTACGTCTTGAGGGTATCGGCCCGCGATAATGTGCATGCTGCTCAACTGTTACTCCCGATACATATCCGCTCGGTAATACCTATGCTGCACTGCGTTAATCCTCACACATTTAATGCGCAGTGATACATGTGGATGCGTTCGGATGTGTGCAGTATTTACGACGTAAGAATAGTGAAGAGTCTGCGATGTGTTCTTTTCGCTTCGCGCTCCCACCGCTCCCACGGCGCCAACGACCAGCAGGCGACCGAACAGCCGGATCGCTCGGCGTACACACTTTTCCCATAGTGCCCCGCGCGCCCGCGGGGCGCTCTTGGATTGCATGAAAAAGGTCTATTCGCCAACTATAGACCAGAATTTTCAGCGCTCGAAGGCGGCCGCCATGTTTGGCCGACCGAGGCGCCGCGGTGCGAGCATTCCCTTAGGGGCTGCTGAAGCGCGCTGGCGCACAACGCGGTGCACCATGTTTGTGGCTCACAGTAGCGGGCGATGGCAGATTCACAAGCGCTGCAGCCACTCAATCTTCTCTGAATGTCGGAACATGCATCTTCTTTCATGCCACTACATTTTCGAACGGTGGAATTGTGCCAGGGAGCTTGTGAAACTTCGCGAGAAGGTTCAGCAACATCGTCACGAAGGTTTGAACAGTTGCAACACCGTGCAGTTGACCACTCTTCTTTTTTTCTTTTAGAACTGTATCATATAAATAAACGTCTTAAATTTACGCATGCAAATGGCCAGATTAAATCGAGTGCGCTGCACCTTTTTCTATTTTCCGAAAGGCAGCAGCGACAGATATTTTCGTGCCACGCTACCGTCGGACTTTGTGCTGCGCGATGGCTGTTTTGTGTTCTCTCGCAAAATACAACGGGATTAGGCTATTATGTCAGTTTTTAAGGCAGAATTCTGTAGCTCAGAATACGTGCGGTTTCTGAGCGATATTACTGCGAAAACATGGCCTGGGCGTAGTGTCCGAAGCCTGTAGCAAAGCTAGTCGCAGCGCGCATATGCCGGCCCCCAAACTCTGTGTTGCTAAAGAGCAGAGTCTGCAAAAAACAACCCGTCGCACAGGTGCTTTGGATCCCGATCAAAACCGACGAAGATTACGTTTGAGTCCGATACTGAATAATTTCGATCCTGACCGAGCGGCGCATACGCGTGCACTTTATCGCGACATGCCTCAGTCAGGATATATACTTGAAACTGCAATGGAAGGATCGCGCCTGCAGTGACAAGATCCCTGTCACACGGGCACTTTCGATCGCAATTGAGCCGGATCAAGATTGATCGCCTCGGCCTTCCTTTGCTGTCACAGTAAAACTTCGTTCTTATGAAACCACAGGTATAGACATTCCTCGCGGATGTGAGGTTCAAGATACATATGTTCTATGGACATGAAGTTGCAAAAAGTGAAACTGTTCACTACATCGAGGTATACCTGTGCCTTTTTGAACAAATTTATAGCCAAGGTGGCCGCATTTTGGATGTGGACAACAAGCTTAAACACCCGTGTGTTGAAATTCCGTGCATGTTATAACTGAAGCTTGCCTCCAGTCTGTTGCGGGCGCCTGTAACTTGGCTTCGCAGTTTGAGAAAACATGTGGTAAGGTGCATGGATACTGTTTTTCTCATTTCAAAATTCATCGTTGCCGTTCTAATAATTCAGTTTATTTTTTCATCCAGCATGTGTCGTGTTTTACCCCATGCACTTGCCGTGCAGCCATTTGAATGGGTAGAAAATATGGCCTCCTGTGCAAGAGCACCAGCTCACTTATTACTTATTGAAATCAAGGGCCTTGAAAACGTCTAGAATACACGCTGCACAAACACAAGCCTCTCGTGTTCCCGTGAACGTCGCGTCTGTTGCATCAGCCGCTTCCTTTTTCGCTGGTTGTTCGGGCACCCAACGACGGCACAGTGCCACCCGGTCGAATTTTTATACATTGTACTGCCGTTCCGAGTGTGCGACAAGCAACCAGCTGAGACCGCTACTTTCTAACAGCTCTGAAAGCACTGACACAAGCGAACACGCGACGCAAGCACGGCCATTACCTCCCGCTCTCAGCAGCCCCCGCGTCGTCTGCACCACCAGGCGGCGCCTGGTGTCGAGAGTAGCGGCGCGGCTGACACTCGCGCTACGAGGCTAAGAAAAATCTGGTCTATACTCCCTCTCAGAAGTTCCATTCAGCACTGTGGAGGCTACAGGGCTCCTTAGCCAATAGGGAAGGCGAAAATCACGATGTATTCAACCGCGCCGCGTCGTCTGCTCAGCATCCCCCTGGTGTCTGCGCGCACGCGTTGGGCAAGTAAAAGTTAGCAGAAGGCAGCGCCGGAAAAAAAAAACATGGCTGCATCCATCGATGCTGGTGCCCTCTGCCTCGAATTTATCACGTCGCCTTCGTGCGATGTGTGGTCCGTAAGTTGCAAACTGACACTTATGTTTGCTTTAGATTTATGTCCTGACGCTTCGACAGTAATGTATCCGTGACCATACTGCGCTATTTTCATGAACCGTTATCAAAATCTCGGCGCGTTATGCTTTGCAGGCATGGCTAAATAAACAGCTGATCTCGCCAATAACGACAAAACGTACCGGATGCTTTGTCCTCATCATGAGATGGAACAATGCGATGGCTCATTTCCCCATTTATTTGTTGCTTTCAGCGCTGTGGGCAAGCAACAAGCGCAAGTTCGGGTCGAAGCGGATGGTTGCGTCTGCATGGGCACTGCGGTCTTCATTTGTAACCACAGTTATGGGCGGTTACTGATGCAACATATAAAGAAATACGACGTAAATGCGATCAAGAATAAACATAGCACGTATTGATGCGATGTAACACATGCTAAACAAGCCAGAATGTCTCAACCCTGTGAGTTAATTATATCTGGAACTACATTTTGCTACGCAAGCATGTGGCTTGCTTACACCCCGTAGCTTTGGTATTTCTGAACGATAGTGGTGAGATGGAGTATAGAGGTTTACACCTATTTTGTTTATATGCATGTGTACATTGCCATATCAATTTGATTCTACTGCAAACGCCTATTAAGGTGAAACGAAAAATAAAACAAAATGCCACGGCTTGTTACACCAATTATTAACCGCCAGTTTATTTAATTGCCATGGTAAGTACGCATCACAACTACATACTTTGACGCATGAACAGTAGTGGTGCACAACTATCGATGGTACTATCGATACTATCGATAGCTGAGTCACTATCGAACTATCGATGGTAAAAGATACTATCGATTGCGCTATCGATAGTAAGTACTATCGATAGTTTAAAATCAACAGCGTGAACTCATTGCAGAATAAACTTCGTTCCCCGCGCGCGTGGTACATATTGGAGCCGGAGGAGCAGGCTGAAGGGCAAGAAAGTTGACATGCTTGTGTTCTTCACCACAGTGCTTTGCTGACACATGATCATAAAGTCAAGCCATTCAGCTGTAGCGGAAAGGAAGCCGTTACATCGGGTGGAACTGCGCGTCTTCATATTTATATTGCATTTTATGATTTCAAAATTAAAAAGATTATCAAGTACTAAGTTTGTTAATTGTAAGATATAACTGGTTGCTTGTAAATATGAATTTATTGATGGACATATGCTGCCATTTTTTCTGCGCAAATAATTTCTCTCGCCAAAAATTTGCTCATAAATTAAGCGAAGCTGATGGAAGGCTATCGCGAATATTTTGGCAATTTCGCCAGCCAGCAACAGCATCGTTATTCGCGCCACTATGTATGTACACTTTGTCACGTGGTTGTGACGATGAAGAATGCTGCAGCAAGACTGGGAAATACGAAGCTCTTTATTTGGCTGAACTTCTACCCAGAAAATGAAAACTCAAAACACATGCGATACACGCTGCGCACTGATAGCGGCGAGAACAGTCGCCGGCCGTCGAGTAATCTGATAATCGGTGGAATGCCTCGTCTTTTATACATCAGTCGTCAAACCTTCCAGGGTTTCGCTGGTGCTCGCGTAAGCTCTCGAATAAACTTGAATGTTTGCGTCCGGCGTAATCTTAACAAAATGATCTGAAACAATCGCGAAGCTGCTCAAACATTGCGGCGTGGTATGCGTCAAACGCTGCTAGCAGTCTGTGGGTGAAACCAGAATACATCAAAACAAAGCAAATAACACGCGTGGCAGTAATATCGCTAGTAGTATTACAGATGGTACTACCGATTCGACTATCGATAGTTTGTCGATAGTAGTACTATCGATAGTTTGTTTACACTATCGATAGTTTCAAAGAAACTATCGATGCTATCGATAATCAATTAACCGAAAGTTCTGCATCACTAATGAACAGACCATAAGCGAGATCACACATAGAGAAGCGCACGCAAAATATCAAGGCTTCTACGCACGGGCCACCTACCCTAACAGCAGCTTGACGGCTATTTATATGCATACATTGGAATAGCACACACGGTACCGGTTAGCAGCTATAGAATTTAGAGAAATAATCAATTATTTTTGACCCAGTATCTTGTGTCCCACTCCTTGTAAATATGTATGCCATTACGTAGCACGAAACTGTTATTCCAGCGTAACCTAGAAAATTAATGTTTTGTCAACCTTTGCATAAGACTGTCACAATTATGGCATAATACACTGCGGCATCCACGAAGCGCCTGACAACATAGGTATCTTAGTAGCCACATTTAAAGACACTAAGAAAGGCTCCATGGTTAGTAACGGCAAAATTTACCAGCTTTACTAGCTGCTGGCAAGTAAAGGGATATGCCGCGAAGGTAGTAAAATACGCTCGAAACTAGTGAATGCATGCACGTACTAGCTGTTTACTAACTTTTTTATAGGAGTGTACGCATCACAAAGCAGGCAGCTAAGAGGGTGATCCACAATGCAAGAAAGAACATTTTGAGGAATCTTCTTTGTAACAATAATGACAACCAACAGACAATCAACCCAAGGAAAGTATAGGGGCCGTTATTTGTAGTATACATGATATAAATGTGAAGAAATTGAAGTGGCCGAAAAGGCAAGCTGCCGCTGGCAGGGATCGAACTTGCAACCTTCGATTAACGCTGTTCCGCCGGCGACAGCGCCGCTCGTAGCAATGACGGCAAGTATGGAACACTCTTCTTTTGCCTGTTGGCGTCACGAAGCACGTGATCTTGTTATGAGCTGAGAGCTGACCAATAGGCTTCCAAAGCAACGGCTAGCGGCGCCACTGCTCTTAACGCAACTGGGAATATCCGCGGCCACAACACTGCCAGGTTTCAATGCACATATATACCCGATAAAGTGTATGGGAGGACGACCGCCGCCATAGCAAAATTCGTAGAGCATCAGACGCGTTATTCGAAGGTTGCAGGTTCGGTCCCTGCCGGCGGCAAGACGTCTTTTCGTCCACTTCAATCTCTTCACATTTATATCATATATACTACGAATAACATCCCCCATACTTTCCTCGGCTTGACTGTCTGTTGGTTGTCATTATCGTTGTGTCTAACAAAAACGATTCCTTAAAATTTCCCTTTTTCTTAATACGAGTCTTTCACTTATATTCTACACTCTTTACAAAAAGGCTGTCTGTACTGACTACCTTTGGGTGGCAATCGCTTTGCTACACATGACGACCTTTTTGGGGTGTCGAAAGACTGCCTTCTTTCTTCAGATCAGCGACTCCCTTCTTCATAAGCAGAGAGTGTATATTACTCTCAACGCAGGAGTCCACGCGACTACCCCGTGGTTTCCCGCTAGTACCTCTTGGTAGTCAGGGTGGCCCCTCTTCAATGATAACGCCGACCCCCACACGGGCGTTCCTTTGACTCCGTTGTCCTTAAGGACAGTGGCGCACATGAGTCCCCTGGCAAGCGCCAGTGTGACTACTTCGTGGTAATCAATGAGACACTGCAACAAATAATGCGTTTATTTTTCTTCTTGGTCGATATTGATAAAACTTGCTGAGTTTGCCTTTATCTATGTGCCGATTTCAAATATGCAGTTATCTTTGTAGAACAAAGCGCAGTTTTAACACACAAAATTTTTGTGTCTTTATGAGCAAGCCTTTCTCTCCAAACAAGTAAATCAACATATCACTATAATTAGAGAATAAAAACTGTATGCAATATTTTTAAACGAGTTTACTGCGCTGTCCTCTTATAATATTCATGAACCAACTAGCCCACCTAAGAACCCTCGTTTTAAACCCGTTTAAGTTAAGTTACCGTATGATGAACTCTCGGGAGCGAAGCTCCAGCTTGACATACACTTACGCGTCAATATTCAGCATAGGATAACTTTTGTTAAGTGAGTTTAGAACATGCATTGAGGTTATCTTGCATACAGCCCTCATTTCAAATTAATGTGACATCCTTACGTTGTAACTCGTTCAGGTTAGGAAAAGATGTTGCTCCAACATGGCACATGAAATGTTTGATATACTTAACGCGACATATACTAGTAGAAAAATAATTCCATATCCAAAATCAGCATACAAAAAACACATAACCTAAGCAAGTTTTATAGAAATTTATCAAGAATTTGAAAAGAAGCTTCAAAGCACAGCAAAAAAACTTGGAGGGCGCTTGAACTTCGCTGTCAAGAGTAGAACGCGATAGCATAATCGGGCCCCATGCGCATCGCCTTCTCGATTGCTAGCCTGGCTTCGGTTCTCGGTGCATGCCACAACCGTACCGTAAGTAAACGAACGACTGTGCGCGTAACATTGGCCGTTTCAAAGTATCCTAAAATGCCTACTGCAACCACAGTTGTTAAGTGCCCACTACGCATTAATTATTCCTTTTGCGAATCGAAGGGCCCCGTAAGGAAACACGCGAACCTACGCAGCTCCTCACTTTGTCGATGCTTTTGCTGCTGCTGATGATGAAATATGTCTGAGCGCTTTGTAATGGCCTGGTGGGCCTTTAAAACACCCACTCGTTGCGCAATTCACATGTTTTGACGCCTGGCGCGACTCTACGCTTCTGCCATGCAATATCACATGCGTTAAGAAGACTGCTTCCACTACATGACATTCATAGTGTTTCTTTCCGAAGCAGTTTCGAGAAACAGCACGGCTCTGTGGTAGAACACCTGCTTGCCACGCACACGGCCTAGGTTCGATTCGCAATCGAACCCGAAAATTTTGTTATTTTATTTGCATCTCTCTCGATTTTTCTGTCACGGACAAGACGATTTTTCGCTCACAACCAATGACGCCGTCACTGACGCCGCACCGGAATTTCTGCAAAACGAGCTCTTTAACGGTATCACGTTATTACCGTTAGGGTTTTTATCTGAGAATAAACAAAAGTTGGTACCGCTACCTCTTGTTACTCAGCAAGGCGCTTGATGACTGCCGCGACAAGTTTTTGTAGCAACATTACAGTGGTGCACTCGATTCCTCTGTGGGAAATAAAATACAACTAAAAATTATATCGATGAGTCTCACAGCAACTGCCATGACTCGCGTAAAACACAAGAAAAGTTTATTCAAGAAGAACGGAATGCATGCTACACGGAAAGAGGATAGATGCAGACAGCTCAAACGCTAGCATTTGACTTGTTTGTATCTTTTCTCTTCGTGTCAGCATACCTTCATTCTACAATCAATTCCTACAAACAAGCTGAAATTTCTGTCATTACAAAAATTATCCTTTAAATCTTTAATTCTTTATTCTTCAA
>NC_051176.1:54742205-54775100 GCF_013339695.2 Rhipicephalus sanguineus
GCTACAATGCGCAGAGAAAATCCCTCGCAGTTGCTCTTGCTCGCATAGATCCCAGACCGACGACGGTAGTAGAAACCATTCTGGAATGTCGTCTGAGAGGTCATCGCGGTTGTGAAGGCGACGAAGGCAGTGCTCAACTTCTTGAAGGCATCAGACTGCACCGTCGGTTATAGACTAACGACGTTAGCATGACTGGAGATGTGTGATGTGTGACTCACTGTGCGTGCGCGCTCTCCTTCTCTCTCTCTATCTCTATCTTTATATCTCCCCATCCCTTCCCCTAGTGCAGGGTAGCATACCGGTCCTTCTAGACTGGTTAACACCTGCCTTTCCTTCTCTCCTTCTCTTCAATGGTTAGTCCGTTACTAAATTGTTAGTAACCCTACTAGCAAATTATTAACCGTACCAACGGGAGCACAAGCACTCATGGGAAAAGTGTGTTCGCAGCAGTAGTCACCGCGGCGAGGTGCAGTCCTCCGCATTGTCTTTCCGCCTGCGCCGTGCCAGCACTTCTCAGATAAAGTGAAGTGACAGGGTGTAACATATTACTGCGTTATTCAGCCATGAACTTTTCTATGTTTAACTACGACAACCTCTTACGATTGCCATTGTCTATAATGTGCCACTGATGGACCAGCTGAGCGGTTCTGAAGCGTCATTTTTCTTTCTTTCTACTTTTTTTTTTTTTTGGCGCCAGTGGGCACTATGGCATAAATGAAATAAAAGGATACAACTCGGTTTCCTAGACGAAATTCACAAGCGGTCAATTCAATTCGCGGATCCATTTGGAATCAACGTCCATCGACACTGTTACGAGCACAAGGTGAGGCTCTAAGCACAAGGTGAGGCTCTAGGCTCTAAAACGGAATTGGAAGCGCTTTACAGAAATGAACGAATACTTACGAATGTGGGCGATTTCAAACCATCTCAGTTCTGAAATCTTTCATGTTACTACACATAAACGCGAAAGGTTGCTACACTCAATTAGTTTATTTCCTACAAGTCCACAAGAGGTAGAAAATTATTGGGCAAAACTTAGAAACAATGTTTCGGCAGGAATTGCATGAGTTAAGTGCCTTACCCATTAAATACTTTGCGGCTCTTATATCTTCACCATTAACACACATTATAACTAATGCTTGAAACTGGAATCTTCCCCTTAGATCTGAAGCTTGCCGCATATGCCCAATATATAAGGGAGGTGCTGTGGGTATATAAGTAATTACAGACCATTCGGTGCTACCCGTGTTATCTAAAGTATTTGAAAAGGTCATCAACACGCGTCTTGTTAATTTCATAAATAAGCACCAAATTATAAACGATGCACAGTACGGTTTCCCGAAAAAAGAAAACCACGGAGCTCTCTTACAATGTGAAGGATAAAAATACTACATGACATTGAAAACAAACTCTACAGTGTAGGTCTTTTCATTGATCTAAGATTGATCTAAGATAAATGATTTCATTGATTTCGATTGCGTTAATCACGACATTTTGCTACTGAAACTTAATGATTATGGGCATTCGCGACGTCGCCCTAGATCTTTAAAGAATTATCTTTCTTGCAGAAAGCAGTGTATCAAAATTGGTGATGTTACCTCCCCTACAACCACGATAAAATAAGGAGTTGCCCCAGGGTCGATTCTGGGACCATTGTTATTTATATTGTTATGTTAACGACTTATTTAGTATTCCTAACTCTCCCCAAATTAGTAATGTACGCTGACGACACCAACGTCTTTTTTTTCAGCGCACAACTTACTCAGCTTCAGAAAGCGATAAACGAATATCTTGTTCAGCTGGATGGTTGGCTTCACGCAAATAAATTATCTCTAAATAAAAAGAAATCTAATTACGTCCTCTTTAGCCCGTTATAAGCCCTGTGACACTGAGCTTACGCTAACGCATCAGGGCACCGTCTTAGAGCGCGTAAAATGTCAGAAAATTTTCAGGCGTATGGTTTGAAGAAAGCATGTCGTGGAATACATACCTCAACAAACTCACTTCAGAGCTAAGCAGAGCCGTCGGTATAATATTTAAACTATGCGATTTAATTCCTTTACATCTAAAAAAGGCGATATATTTACGCGCATTTCTACTCCCGCTTATCTTATTGCACACTTTGTTTGGGGTACCACGACAACTACAATTACAAAAAAACTGGAAACAATGCAACAGAAAGTGCTCAGACTATTCGAGAACTATTTTGGTGAACCAAAAGACTTACCAACAAATCCTTTATTTCTTAAGTATAATTTGCTTAAAGCAAGCAAATTATACGACTATAAACTCCTCCTGCACATACAGAAACATGATCTGACAGTAATAGTGAAAGTAGGGCCAGTTGGTGGTTCATGCTTGGGATGTAAAAACAGCGCAAAATATAGACAAGGACAGAGGAAGAGACGACACCGCGCTGAACTCGCAACTAAACTTTATTGGAAAGTACACGCACATATATCAAGCATTCGACCCGGTCGCGTGGCATACCAAAGGCGTCTGCGCAGCATAGCAAACAAAGTACGAAACATGCCTAATCATTGTGAACATTAACACGTGTGTAACAACCGAGGAAAAAGCAAAAAATCACCTTCATACTCTCCAAAAACATGCGCAACAGTCCATAACAAACGAATAATCACTTTACATGGCAGCGCTGAACCCAGGTACCGAACCTCCTTTTCACCAAGGGCCACAGACGGCTTACTTACACACCTTTCCCCTCCCTTTCAATGAAAAACGCCTCCATCACTTCCTAGTGCATTTGTCCCGATGCCCAAACAAACAAGTGGCTTTATTCTGCCATAGGTTGGCAGCCACACTCCCTACAATGAGCTGGCAAGTGCAACCCGCCAGCTGCCGTAATGAGGTTAAGTGTTCCCTTAGTCTCACGTTAATGCACCGCCCGGTTTGTCCTATATAAACCCCCCCGCATGACAATGGCAACTTATATACAACACACGATTTACACTGAACATATCTATTTTTTCTCTTCTCCGGACAGAACGAGCAGGTCTTTCGTAAACCCGAACTTCTTTTATGCACGCGGGAGCAAATAGAGGACAACTTATTGGGAGCGGACATCACTACGCGTACCCCATACCTACTGGCCGCATTTTTTAAGCAATGTGAAAAGTTGTGCACGTAGGGTACCACAACCTAATGTTCCACCGGCGGAAAAGGTAGCTTTTTCAAGGAACATTTCTCGGTTTGTGCCTGAAGGAGAGCAAATAAGTTGCGTGTCGGATTGTATAGATGTGTGCACTCAAACGTCGTTGGCTAGGCGAAGGCTCTCCCCTGACAAGTTGGTCGTAGATTTTTTGGAGGGGAATGGGCTTAGGGTTTGTTTGTCGGATAAGGAAGGAATGTTCGTGGTCATGAAAGAGGGCGTTTTCTATGAGAAATCCGAGACAGCCGTATTGAAGAATTTCAAAACAGTGGATGTTAAAACAGGGAAGGTGAAACAGCAGGCTATTGCTATGCTGCAAGATAGGAATCTGTCCAGTCTAGTCAGTAGAGTAAAAAAGGCAAAAGAATTAAACTTGCAAGTTTTTTTCTCAGTGAAATCCCATAAACTTAATTCCCCTTTCGGAGCCATTATATCAGAAAAAGGAACTTGGCTGTCTGAGATGTCGACTTACTTGCAGATGCACCTGGAAGCCCTCAATATTGTCGACCCTTTTATAGTAAAGAACTCTGAAGGTGTAGTAGATTTTCTCAGAACTAATAACCCGGGTTCTTGTTCGGCATTCAGCATCGACATTGAGGACATGTTTTACTCCTTACCGCATGGTGAACTGCTGCAGAGTGTTAAATCGTGTGTGGTTGAGGACAATAATGAAGTTAAGTTCGTTAACAGTTGTGGCGTTTCCTTGGAAAGTTTTCTGGAATTGCTGACGTTTTACTTGCGCTCAATGTGTGTAGAGTGGAAAGGGGGCGTTTATGTCCAAAAATCTGGTGTTTCCATCGGATCTAGGGTGGCACCAATTTTAAGTAATATTTTCCTGGGGCAAGTCGACAGGTCCGTTGCCGATAAATTGAACAAACTGTCTTGCCACATTTTTCGGTATGTTGATGATTTCTTTGTTGTAATTAAAACCGACAGTCAGCATAGCATGAGAGCTGACAAATTAAACATTTTTAAGGATTCTGGCCATGGGCTAAAGTTCACCTACGAGCTGCCTGAAAAAGGAGAGCTTCAGTTTCTAGATATTAGACTGCGGTTTCACGAGGAGCATTTGTGTTGGCGATACAAGCCCCGATCCGTAAAGGGTATCTTGCCGTTCACCTCAGGCCATTCTAAGATAGTTAAGTCCGGCATTATTTATGCTGCGCTGCGGGCTACGCTCCTGAAAACGTGCACGCATGCGTTGAAAGAAAGTTTCCTGAGCCAGGTTGAGAGGCTGAAGTTGACGGGCTACCCTGATACGGAAATCTTGAGGAGTTGTCAAAAGCTAATCAAGTGGGTTAAAGGCGTAAGTGATACGCACAGGAGAACAGAGCGCGTGCGCAATGAAAAGAAACCGGTTGTGGTACCCTACGTGCACAAGTTTTCATATTGCTTAAAAAATGCGGCCAGTAGGTATGGGGTACGTGTAGTGATGTCCGCTCCCAATAAGTTGTCCTCTATTTGCTCCCGCGTGCATAAAAGAAGTTCGGGTTTACGAAAGACCTGCTCGTTCTGTCCGGAGAAGAGAAAAAATAGATATGTTCAGTGTAAATCGTGTGTTGTATATAAGTTGCCATTGTCATGCGGGGGGGTTTATATAGGACAAACCGGGCGGTGCATTAACGTGAGACTAAGGGAACACTTAACCTCATTAACGGCAGCTGGCGGGTTGCACTTGCCAGCTCATTGTAGGGAGTGTGGCTGCCAACCTATGGCAGATAAAGCCACTTGTTTGTTTGGGCATCGGGACAAATGCACTAGGGAAGTGATGGAGGCGTTTGTCATTGAAAGGGAGGGGGAAAGGTGTGTAAGTAAGCCGTCTGTGGCCCTTGGTGAAAAGGAGGTTCGGTACCTGGGTTCAGCGCTGCCATGTTAAAAGTGATTATTAGTTTGTTATGGACTGTTGCGCATGTTTTTTGGAGAGTATGAAGGTGTTTTTTTCTTGCTTTTTCTCGGTTGTTACACACGTGTTGATGTTCACAATGATTAGGCATGTTTCGTACCTTGTTTGCTATGCTGCGCAGACGCCTTTGGTTTGCCACGTGACCGGGTCGAATGCTTGATATATGTGCGTGTACTTTCCAATAAAGTTTAGTTGCGAGTTCAGCGCGGTGTCGTCTCGTCCTCTGTCCTTGTCTATGTTTTGCGCTGTTTTTACATCCCAAGCGTGATCTGACAGATATGTCACATGCAACATCAGGGGACGTTATTCACTACGTAATACACAGACGCCAATACCAAGAACACGTACGAATTATGGAAGGTCAGCCCTCACTTATCAGATACCTGCACTACTAAATCGTGTATCTTCACAAATAAATTTTGATATCCCACCCCATAGATTTAAAAAACAAGCAAGACTGTTCCTATTAAACGACTGTACAGCCGTTACAGCATAATCTCATTTATTGTCACTGCACCATTGTTCATGCATTCCATTTTTTATATGTTCCAACGTTTGCATTTTCGGTATGTACAATTTTCCTAATTATATGGCTGCATTTTAATTTCTTGTGCATTTCCCTGTAACATTCATTTCGCTGTATCTGTGAATTTTGTTGTATCTTCTTATGTTTACTTTTCCCTGTGTAACGATGCTATTATATCTTATCAAGTTGTATTAGTTATACCTAGTTGTATTAGTTACACTTTTTATTCGCTGCTGCCTGTACGGTCCCCCAGGTCCCTTCAAGCTGTTTTCAACAGCTTTTTTGCCTGGGGGAACCCCCAACGTTTTGTGTTGGAAATAAAGTTCATTTCAAAGCTTCAAAGATTACACGGGATAGTACAATCGGCATTCAGTAAACAAACATAGATTGATTACACAGCGTGCACGTCGCTCGCACCGCAGGTAACAAAAGATGAGCTTTTATCACCGTTCGTTGACGCTAACTGCAGATGTTACATTTTACAAACGCCGATTGTGTTTTTGCGTGTTGGTTCACATGTGACCACACTGTAGATGTATATGTATAGTCGTACTCGTGAACAACGCGATATTACCTTCTAAAGGCCATAAAGAGTGTTCGTGACATTAAATGCTCAAGCAGAAAGCTATCTCAGGCAATTCGATACGTCACATTCGTACCAATACGAACATTACAAGTAATCGTCGAATAAACATGAATTCACTGTTCCAGCTCATACTGTAGTACGTCTTGACGGTATCGGCATGCGATAATGTGCATGCTGCTTAACTGTTGCTCCAGATACATATCCGCTCTGTAATACCTATGCTGCACTGCCGTAATCCTCTCACATTTGATGCGTATAGTGATACATGTGGATGCGTTCGGATGTGTGCAGTATTTACGACGTAAGAATAGTGAAGAGGCCGCGACGTGTTCTTTTCGCTTCGTGCTCCCACCGCTCCCACGGCGCCAACGAGCAGCTGCAGGCGACCGAACAGACGGATCGCTCGGCGTACACACTTTTTCCATAGTGCTCCGCGCGCCCGTGGGGCGCTCTCGGATTGCATGAAAAAGGTCTATTCGCCAACTATACTCCCTCTCAGAAGTTCCATTCAGCACTGTGGAGGCTACAGGGCTCCTTAGCCAATAGGGAAGGCGAAAATCACGATGTATTCAACCGCACCGCGTCGTCTGCTCAGCGTCCCCCTGGTGCCTGCGCGCACGCGCTGTGCAAGTAAAAGTGCGCAGAAGGCAGCGCCGGAAAAAAAAAAAAAAAAACACGGCTGCACCCATCGACGCTGGTGCCCTCTGCCTCGAATTTATCACATCTTCTTCGTGCGATGTGTGGCCCCTAAGTTGCAAACGGACACTTATGTTTGCTTTAGATTTATGTTCTGACGCTTCGACAGTAATGTATCCGTGACCATACTGCGCTGTTTTCATGAACTGTTATCAAAATCTCGGCGCGTTAGGCTTTGCAGGCATGGCTAAATAAACAGCTGATCTCGCCAATAACGACAAAACGTACCTGATTCTTTGTCCTCATCATGAGATGGAACAGTGCGATGGCTCATTTCCCCATTTATTTGTTGCTGTCAGCGCAGGTAGCAAGCGCAAGTTAAGTTCGGGTTGAAGCGGATGGTTCCGTCTGCATGGGCACTGCCGTGTTCATTTGTAACCACAGTTATGGGCGGTTAGAGATGCAACATATAAAGAAATACGACGTAAATGCGATCAAGAATAAACATATCCCGTATTGATGCGATGTAACACGTGCTAAACAAGCCAGAATGTCTCAACCCTGTGAATTCTAAGGTAATTATATCTGGAACTATGTTTTGCTACGCAAGCATGTGGCTTGCTTACACCCCGTAGCTTTGGTAGTGTTGAACGATAGTGGGGAGATGGAGTATAGAGGTTTACACCTATTTTGTTTATATGTATGTGTGCATTGCCAGATCATTTTGATTCTACTGCAAAAGCCTATTAAGGTGAAACGAAAAATAAAACGAAATGCCACGGCTTGTTACACCAATTATTAACCGCTAGTTTATTTAGTATGCATCACAACTACATACTTTGAGGCATGAACAGTAGTGATGCAGAACTGTCGATGGTACTATCGATACTATCGATAGCTGAGTCACTATCGAACTATCGATAGTAAAAGATACTATCGGTAGCGCTATCGATAGTTTAAAATCAACAGCGCGAACTCATTGCAGAATAAACTTCGTTCCCCGCGCGCGTGGTACATATTGGAGCCGGAGGAGCAGGCTGAAGGGCAAGAAAGTTGACATGCTTGTGTTCTTAACCACAGTGCTTTGCTGACACATGATCATAAAGTCAAGCTATTCAGCTGTAGCGGAAAGGAAGCCGTTACATCGAGGGTAACTGTGCGTCTTCAGATTTATATTGCATTTTATGATTTCAAAATTAAAAAGATTATCAAGTACTAAGTTTGTTAATTGTAAGATGTAACTGGTTGTTTGTAAATATGAATTTATTGATGGACATATGCTGCCATTTTTTTTCTACGCAAATAATTTCTCTCGCCAAAAATCTGCTCATAAATTAAGCGAAGCTGATGGTAGGCTATCGCGAATATTTTGGCAATTTGGCCAACCGTCAACAGCATCGTTATTCGCGCCACTATGGATACTTTGTCACGTAGTTGTGATGGTGAAGAATGCTGCAGCAAGACTAGGAAATACGAAGCTCTTTATTTGGCCGAACTTGCGCCCAGAAAACCAATACTCAAAATACAAGCGATACACGCTGCGCACTGATAGCGGCGAGAACAGTCGCCGACCGCCTAGTAATCTAATAATCGGTGGAACGCTTCGTCTTTTATACATCGGTCATCAAACCTTCCAGGGTTTCGCTGGTGCTCGCATAAGCTCTCGAATAAACTTGAATATTCGCGTCCGGTGCGTAATCTTAACAAAATGATCTCAAACAATCGCGAAGCTGCTCAAACATTGGGCGTGGTCTACGTCAAACGCTGCTAACAGTCTGTGGGTGAAACCAGAATACATCAAAACAAAGCAATAAACAGACGTGGCAGTAATATCGCTAGTAGTATTACCGATGGTACTACCGATTCGACTATCGATAGCTTGTTTACACTATCGATAGTTTCAAAGAAACTATCGATGCTATCGATAGTCAATTAACCGATAGTTCTGCATCACTAATGAACAGACCATAAGCGAGATCACACATACACAAGCACACGCAGAATATCAAGGCTTCTACGCACGGGCCATCTATACCCTAACAGCAGCTTGACGGCTATTTATGTGCCTACATTGGAATAGCGCACACGGTACCGGTTAGCAGCTATAGAATTTAGAGAAATTATCAGTATCTTGTGTCCCACTCCTTGTAAATATGTATGCCATCACGTAGCACGAAACTGTTATGCCAGCGTAACCTAGAAAATTAATGTTTTGTCAAACTTTGTATAAGACTGTCACAATTATGGCATAATAGGGAACCCAAGCTCAAGTTTGCGGCGCGACGACAGCGCCGCGCTGGCCGCGCTGCGGCTCATTCGGAAAGCTCTGGAGTGTATGCGCGGCCGACTCAGCCCCTTTCACGGTAGCGGTAGCGCACGTGCGCACGCGTCCTTCTGTCGGTGCGTCAGCTCGGCACGTTGAACCGAGAGGCTTGCTGTGCGAAGCTGCGCATTTCCGCGATGGCAGAAGCGACCCCGCGGAAGCGCAAGCGAGGTCCGAAGCATTGCGGTTTAGTGGTCTGCTACAACAGGGCAGACAACACCAAGGCACATGATTCACAAGTGAAACTGTATCGGTTCCCGGGCGTGTCGCACGAGAAATAAAGGCGGCAAGCGTGGATAGCTGACAGCGCTGTCTCGCCTTCTATTTTGGCTGTCTGAGTTCATCGCTTTCGTTCGTTTCGACTACCTGAATCGGTAAGTAACGTGGCGCATGCACGCAGCGACTACAGTAATGATTACTCGCTGTCTTCTCGCATTTTGAAAGTCGAGTTACGGTTGTAGGTGAAGCAACTTTGTGCTTTGATTCCCCGTGTTCGTGAGACCTACCCGTCGTTGTTGAACGTTCACACTCGTGCTATACCGTTAGCGTTGCGCGGTTGGTTGAATTCAACTGAACTTGGCACATTGTCAGAAGTTCGGCGCCTGCAATTCACGCGTCGGGAAGGCTGCTTTATCACGCCGGAACGGACGTCTGTGCATTTTCAGCAAGACATCGTTCTGCAGGTTTGCTTTGTTTTTGTCACTTTATTAGGGTTATATATATTTAAGCCGCTAAATATAACTGGCACTTAATACATGCTTTGCAATTGCAACCTTGAAGTAACCACCTTCTGACTTTGTGCGATTTTCTAGCCGCGTTCGCGCAGCAGGTTTTATACGCCTGTCAAGTCGATATCATAAAAAGAGACTGCAAGCATGACGCGAGAGCCGAAAAAATGCACGGCATATCCACGGGTGAATGATGAAGAGCTTGAGCGAAGCTCCTGAAGCAATCATGGTTACACTGTGAAATCTTCAGTGGTTTCGCCCAGCAGTAATCAGAGCGACAGCCCAGTGCATCATCCAAGACGTGACAAACACTGTATATATTTATACAAGAAATTTTATTAATCGTAAGTGGTAGCTAGACGTGGCTTCCGTTCCCCCTTCATTATAACGGCTTTATGGTCGGTGAAGTGATGGATCGATGATGGGTCGTAGAGGGATGTTTACAAAGGTGGCTTCCGTTCCCCCTTCATTATAACGGCTTTATGGTCGGTGAAGTAATGGATCGGTGATGGATCGTAGTGGGATGTTTGCAAACACGAAGTAGTGGGCAGTTTCCAAATGATCGGTGATGGGTCGTAGTGGGATGTTTGCAAAGACGAAGGAGTGGCAGTTTGCAAAGGTGGTGACGCCGGACAACGGAGACGTGACAAGGGTACACTAAGAGGAGCTTCGCCCCTGAAAACGAGCCGAGCAGTTCATCTTGCTTCACAGTGGTTAAAGCTCAGCTAGCTGCCTCGCGTCTTAATCGGCGGGTGATTCTACAGCGGCACGGAGGACTTGACTCTAACCTTCTCAGAAAACAGTGCCATGGCCGTATAATTTTTTTTTCGCATGTCGCAAACGTTTGTTCACGAAAGTACACGGCTGCTACTGTAAGCATGCCATATCAAAACAACAATCTATTGATTCGTAGTCCACACAGCAGAACATCGATAGCGCGTACGGCTTCATTTCGGAGTGCATGTGGACCATTATTCATCTTTAACATGACAGAATGAGACTTACCTCGAGGTATACGTCCTACACGGTGTAATCGCGACTTGGGAAATGAATTTCGCTTTTAGTTGGGCGTCGTTGTCGTCGATCGTCTGCTCTTCACCGTTAATGTGATTGACGAGCCTTTCTCCTTTTATCAAGTTCGCTTTTCGGAAGTGCCAGTCAAACTTGAAGATCCTTTTGAAGCCGCACTGCAAGCGGTACATTGTGAGGCGCCGCAAGTGCACCGCGAGAGCTCTGCACGTGCACAGAAGCGAGCGGCAACGCGGTGGAGAGAAGGAAAAACGCGCGCTGCTTACAATCCAGTTTCTATTTTTCTGCCAGAGATGGCGCTTCCTGTCGAGAGCAGCAGCGCCGCTAAGCGTTGCTTGGGAAGCCTATACACTGCGGCATCCACGAAGCTTCTTACAACATAGGTATCTTAGTAGCCACCTTTAAAGACACTAAGAAAGGCTCCATGATTAGTAACGGCAAAATGTACCAGCTTTACTAGCTGCTGGCAAGTAAAGGGATATGCCGCCAAGGTAGTAAAATACGCTCGAAACTAGTAAATGCATGCACGTACTAGCTGTTTACTAACTTTTTTATAGGAGTGTACGCATCACAAAGCAGGCAGCTAAGAGGGTGATCCACAACGCAAGAAGGAACATTTTAAGGAATAGTTTTTCTTAGTAACAATAATGACAACCAACAGAATATCAACCCAAGGAAGGTACAGGGGCCGTTATTTGTAGTATACATTACATAAATGTGAAGAAATTGAAGTGGCCGAAAAGGCAAGTTGCCGCTGGCAGGGATCGAACTTGCAACCTTCGAATAACGCTGTTCCGCCGGCGGCAGCGCCGCTCGTAGCAATGACGGCGAGTATGGAACACTCTTCTTTTGCCTGTTGGCGTCACGTAGCACGTGGTCTTGTTATGAGCTGGCAGCTGACCAATAGGCTTCCAAAGCAATGGCGAGCGGCGCCTGTGCTCTTACCACAATTGGGAATGTCCACAGCCATAACACTGCCAGGTTTCAATGCACATGGATACCCGATAAAATGTACGGGAGGACGACCGCCGCCGTAGCTCAATTCGTAGAGCATCGGACGGGTTATTCGAAGGTTGCAAGTTCGGTCCCTGCCGGCGGCAAGATGTGTTTTCGTCCACTTTAATCTCTTCACATTTATATCATATATACAACAAATAACGTCCCCTATACTTTTCTTGGCTTGATTGTCTGTTGGTTGTCACTATTGTTGTGTCTGACAAACAAAAACGATTCCTTAAAATTTCCCTTCTTCCTTACTACGAGTCTTGCACTTATATTCTAGACTCTTAAAAAAAAAGTATCTGTACTAACTACATTTGGGTGGTAATCGCTTTGCTACACATGACGACCTTTTTGCGGTGTCACAAGGCTGCCTTCGTTCTTCAGCTCAACGACTCCCTCTTCACAAGCAGAGAGCGTATGTATTACTCCCAACGCAAGAGTCCACGCGACTACCCCATGCTTTCCCGCTAGTACCTCTCGGTAGTCAGGGTGACCCCTTTGCAATGATAACGCCGACCTCCACTCGGGCGTTCCTTTGACTCCGTTGTCCTTAAAGACAGTGGCGTACATCACTCCCCTGGCAAGAGCCAGTGTGACTACTTCGTGGTACTCAATGAGACGCTCTGCAACAAATAATGCGTTTATTTTTCTTCTTGGCGATATTAATGAAACTTGCTGTGTTTGCGTTTATCTATGTGCCGATTTCAAATATGCAATTACCTTTGTAGAACAAAACGCAGTTTTAACACACAAAATTTTTGTGTCTTTATGAGCAAGCCTTTCTTTCCCAACTTGGAGGGTGGCAAGTAAATCAACATATCGCTATAATTAGAGAATAAAAACTGTATGTAATATTTTTCAACGAGTTTACTGCGCTGTTCTCTTATAATATTCATGAACCAAATAGCCCACCTAAGAACCCTCGTTTTAAACCCGTTTAAGTTAAGTTACGTTATGATGAACTCTCGTGAGCGAAGCTCCAGCTTGGCATACACTTACGCGTCAATATTCAGCATAGGATAACTTTTGTTAAGTGGGTTTAGAACATGCACTCAGGTTCTCTTGCATACAGCCCTCATTTCAAATTAATGTGACATCCTTACGTTATAACTCGTTCAGGTTAGGAAAAGATGTTGCTCCAACATGGCACATGAAATATTTGATATATTAAAGGGACACTAAAGGCAAATATTAAGTCGACGTTGATTGTTGAAACAGTGGTCCAGAAACCTCGCAGTGCTACTTTTGTGCCAAGGAAGTGCTTATTTTGAAATAAAATCACGCTTTAGTGGTCCGCATCGTGTTAGCGCACTTCAAATCACCCGCCTGAAATCAGTCTTTCATCGTCACTGCTGCCGTGCCCAACGTTGCCCGCCTTTACTGCGCGGCGTCGTGAAATGGCGGCGTGCGCCATTCTGGCATCCGGCAACATCACATGCATGCGGCATTTTGTCGAACTTTCTGTCAGAGCGACTTTCACGAGCGCGCAAAACACACGCGGCAGTACGCGATACTGAAACTACCACTGAGACGCGACCGCGTGAGCGAAGCAGGGCGCCGGGGCAAGCGCAGTTCGGCGAAAACAGAACCTTTGAACCACGAGCACCGTTCCCCATGGCAACGCCAAAAAGGTTCTTTTTTCCTCAATCAAACAGAAACGAACAAACACCATTGTATTACGTCTCTTGGTGCACGGAAGACTCTTTTTTTTATTGCTGCTAGTTTGATTACTAACGATTAATTGTAGACAGACTCTCATACGTCATCGGGATCATTTTCAAAATGTGGCGCTCGTGGCGCTCATCGTGTGATACATTTAGCTTAATTTATCGGCAAGTAGGGCACTGCTGTTGATAATATTGCCGTTTTAGACGTTGTCATATATTGAGCTTTCACTCTGACATAAATTATTTGCCTTTAGTGTCCACTTAACGCGACACATACTAGCAGAAAAATAATTCCATATTCAAAATCAGCATACAAATACACATAACCTAGGCAAGTTTTATAGAAATTGATCAAGAACTTGAAAAGAAGCTTCAAAGCACAGCAAAAAAATACTTGGAGGACGCTTGAACTTCGCTGTCAAGAGTAGAACGCGATAGCGTAATCGGGCCTCTTGTGCATCGCCTTTTCGATTGCTAGCCTGGTTTCGGTTCTCGGTGCATGCCTCAACCCTACCGTAAGCAAACGAACGACTGTGCGCGTAACATTGGCCGTTTCAAAGTACCTTAGAATGCCTACTGCAACTACAGTTGTTCAGTGCCCACTACGCCATAATTATTCCTTTGCGAATCGAAGGGCCGACTATGTGTCCGTAAGGCACCGCGCGAACCTACGCAGCTGTTCACTTTGTTGATGCTTTTGCTGCTGATGATGATGAAATATGTCTGAGCGCTTTGTAATGCCCAGGTGGGCCTTTAAAACACCCAGTCGTTGCGCAATTCACATGTTTTGACGCCTGGCGCGACTCTACGCTTCTGCCACGCAATATCACATGCGTTAAGGAGACTGCTTCCACTACATCACATTCATAGTGTTTCTTTCCGAAGCAGTTTCAAGAATTAGCACGGCTCTGTGGTAGAACACCTGCTTGCCACGCAGACGGCCTAGGTTCGATTCTCACTCGAACCCGAAGATTTTGTTATTTTATTTGCATCTTTCTCGATTTTTCGGTCGCGGACAAGATGATTTTTCGCTCGCAACCAATGACGCCGACACCGACGCCGCACCGGAATTTCTGCAAAACGAGCTCTTTAACGCTATCGCGTTATTACCATTAGGGTTTTTATCTGACAATCAACGAAAGTTGGTACCGCTACCTCTTGTTACTCAGCAAGGCGCTTGATGACTGCCCCGACAAGTTTTTGTAGCAACATTACAGTGGTGCACTCGATTCCTCTGTGGGAAATAAAATACAACTAAAAAGTTATATCGATGAGTCTCACAGCAACTGCCATAACTCGCGTACACTCTAAGAAAAAAAAAGAGTATGCGTGACTCTTTTCGGAGAGTTCTGACTTGCCACGTATAGGACTCTCTTTAAATAGTCACGGTGACTCTCTTGATGGGTCAGAGTCGGCTCACTCTAGGAGAGTCCCCTGACCCTCTAGGAAGAGTGGAAAGACTCTCATCCGGAGGATCACGTTACCACTTATAGGGAGTCAGACGACTCTTGCCGGTAACGCTCCTACGGGGGTCAAGGGACCCACACCGAAGCATCAAGCGACTCCGCAAGTATTTTAAGCTACTCATTTGACCCTTGCTCTACTTTTGCGCGACTACTGTTGAAAATAGTGGAGTATTCATTTTAAGCAAGTCCAATAATACTTGCCGTTCTGCCCAGCGACTGTAAAAAAAGAATAGTTCAGTTTTAGCATTATTTTAATAAAACTCGTCAAAACAACACATATTTTCCAGCAAAGTTATATAGAAAGCGCGAAAAGATGGTCTGTGATTTCCATTTAAGAAGTTTGGGTATTCCTCATTCACATGCTTCTATGAGTATAGCCAACTAAAATATGTGACTGTAATGTGCACAGTGTCATATGGTGCTAAATGAACAGCAGAAATCGCCATCATATTTCCATATTTATTCCTTGTGATTAAGAATAAATCAAAAAGTGGTGACGGCTTGAGGCATCAGACTTGTGGCTTGCTAGGTTGTCGCTCCTGTCCAGCGTGAGCACCATGAAAAACGGTATCTGAAAAGCAGAACGTGATATTATGATGAGAAAATGAAATTGCAGTAAAGATTTGCAAAACCTACACAATAAGTGGTTCACACAGACATAATAACGGCTAACAACAAAACAACAAAGCATATCCTCCGGCAGCCAGGGGCATGCCGTGAGCGGTTATTGACCGCACGTTTTACAAACGTAACCCATGCTTAAATACTTGGATAAACAGATGCGAGTACTAGGGCCCGAACGACACCCAGCGCGTGCGTACGCCGTCTACGTCGAGATCAGACATGTCATATGCTAGAATTAGCGCACATAACTCCCACAATCACGTACACTCACTCGATTCTGTTATAGCGCCCAACGCCATCGCAGTGTATGCAAACCACGAAAACAGCAAACAGAAACGAGGGAAAAGAGTGCACGGCGGCGGCCGCAACAACGCGCGCCGTCGAAAGTGTAGAGCTTTTTCACTTTACCGGTGAAGCGTGTCCAACTTGAATGACTACCGCGTACGTTCTGGAAGCCACCGTACTATATCTGCACCTCAAGCCACCGTCTTTAAGCCAACAAAAACCACTATATATAGTGCGTCTGAGCGTTATGTACACAGGCTTTTTTTTTTCACGTTCCCACGCGCGGAAGCACGCTGCACACTCAAGGTCGATGGAACTGTTATTATGAAGTAGACTAAGGTGCATCTCAAAACGACATCTTGCACCTTCAGTAGTGCAGACACAACGTGCGATAAGCAAGAAATGACCCTCGATAATTGTTTGCATCGCTCACTTTATGGGAGCTTGTACAGCAACGCGCATAACGGTGGTAACTCGTTAACTGACAGCTTTAGTTGGGCATCCGCACAATCCGCAACAGCCCCGCGGACGCAGGCTGCTGTTGGAAATGGCTGGCGGATAACTTCAGCAAGGCTGCTGCGGACGCCCAGCTAAAGCTGTATAATTAGTACCTACGAAAGCAGTACACTCACCGTTAACTGGCGCCCGTTGTCGGTGTCCGCAGCTCCATGAATATTCCGCCCTCCAAGCGTCACTTCGTGCACAGAGCCGGCGTCAACACCACCGAAGACGAGCAACCAACGCAACCACGCAACGCATTCCAATAGACCAGGAGACTGAGACGACTGAGAACTGAGAGAGGAGAGCGGCGCGCCACCCCGGCGCCAATCCCGTCTGCGTCGCCGAGCAAGGCGCCACAACGGCGCCAAAGAGCAAGCGCGCGATATGTATGGCGTATACGGCGGCTCTTCCGATACCGAAGCCAATCGAAACGCGCTTCAGGAGGGTCCGGTGACTCCTTCCAAAACGCTAACTCTTTTTCTCTGCCTGTACCTTCCAAAAGGGGTCAGGTGGACACCCGAAGAGAGTCACGGTTCCATGACCCTCTTTTGACTCTCTTTTTTCTTAGAGTGTAAAACACAAGAAAAGTCTATTCAAGAAGAACGGAATGCATGCGACTCGGAAAGAGGATAGATGCAGACAGCTCAAACGCTAGCATTTGGCTTGTTTGTATCTTTTCTCTTCGTGTCAGCATACCTTCATTCTACAATGAATTCGTATATACAATTTCTGTCATTACAAAATTTATTCTTTAAATCTTTAATTCTTTATTCTTCAAACACCTCATGTACTTTCATACATATATATGCACAAGCTAGTGTTTTAAGCGCGAGACAGACGGTACGATTTTCCATGCGATGAGACGGCCGACGCGGCGGTGCGGCAGTCGGAATGGTGGCTGTCCGATGCTATGAAAGGTCACCATTCCGGTTTCCCCACCGCCGCGTCGAACGTCGCATTGCATGAAAAACCGTATATATATATATATATATATATATATATATATTTGAGGCTTTCATAGCTTGACGTTTCTTAATGAGGTTTTTCGTCTGTTGGGGTAGCTTACCAGTGTCCTGTCTAACGACTGTACCCCCAACTTCCACTGCACACTCCTTGATGATACTAGTCAGGTTATCATTTATTGCGTCAACGCTAAGGTCGGTTTCCTCGGTTAAAGCCGCGTACCTATTCTGAAGTGAAACTCTGAATTCCTGAACTTTCCCTCTCACAGCTAGTTCATTAATCGGCTTCTTGCGTATCAGTTTCTGCCGTTCCTCCTCACGTCAAGTTGCATTTTAGATCTTACCATTCTATGGTCACTGCATCGGATCTTGTTAACTACTTCCACATCCTGTACAATGCCCGGGTGGCCGCACATTATGAAGTCTATTTAATTTTTAGTTTCGCCATTAGGACTCCTCCACGTCCACTTACGAGTAGCCCGTTTTCTGTAGAAGGTATTCAAGATGCGTAAATTATTGCGTTCTGCAAACTCTACTAGTAACTCCCCTCTGGCGTTTCTAGAGCCGATGCCATATTCCCCAAATGCATGATCTCCAGCCTGCTTCTTGCCTACCTTTGCATTAAAGTCGCCCAACAGTACAGTATACTGTGTCTTTACCTTACTCATTGCTGATCCTACGTCTTCGTAGAAGCGTTCAACCATTTGATCATCATGGCTGGACTCATCATCATCGCGTAGGCCTGTACCACCTTCATCTTGTACCTCTTATTAAACTTAATTACGATACATATCACCCTCTCATTAATGCTATAGTATTCCTCTATATTGCCAGCTATATCTTTATGAATAAGGAACCCCACTCCTAGTTCTCATCTGTCAGCTAAGCCACGATAGCATAGGACGTGTCCGTTCTTCAGCACTGTATAAGCCTCATGTGGCCTCCTAACCTCACTGAGCCCTATTACATCCCATTTAACACCCTCTAATTCCTCGAATGGTACAGCTAGACTCGCCTCACTAGATAAAGTTCTGGCGTTATACGTAGCCAAATTCAGATTCCAATGGCGGCCTGTCCGTACTCAGAGATTCTTAGCACCCTCTGCTGCGTCGCAGGTCTGACCGCCGCCTTGGTCAGTTGCTTCGCAGCCGCTGGGGACTGAGGGCCGAGGGTTAATTGTTGTATTCATGTGGGAGGTAGTGGCCAAGTACTACACCAGGGTGGCCAATCCTGCTCTGGTGAGGGAGTGCATTGCTGGCTGTGGTCGCCAGTGAGGCTGCAGCCCAGGCCTTTTTACACAATTCCATCATCACGCGGATTTTTTTTTTAATCCGGTTGGGAATTGTCCGGCACCGGGATTCGAACCACGGACCTCTTGCATGCGAAGCTGATGCTCTACCACTACGCCATCGCTGCAACCTTTATCTCTCTCTCTCTCTCTCTCTCTCTCTCTATATATATATATATATATATATATACATATATATATATATATATATATTTTAGCGGTGGTAGAGAGTAAGAAACACCTCCAGACACAGTACCACATTACCGTCAGAATGAGTGAGGGAGATATGAAAAGCAATAGTTTCGCTAATGTCGTTCATTACTGTTACACACGTCAATGTACTAGACCTGACATAAACATTGCATAGCCAGCAGTCAGTTTTCATGAATTGGAATCAATGGCCAACGATCAGACTTATTTGCGACATCCACTACACATTTTATGTGGTATACAACGCATAACATGCAACATGTGTAGTTCTTATGTAGTTCAGCATTGTGATGTAGTCATTGAGATACAGGACTCCAATAGGTCACACCGCTTGCGTGCATTAGCTTGGCAGTGTCGTGTTCGCAGACCATGGCAGGTGGCATTCTGGCGAAAAGGACAGCAGGTTGCACTGATTCGAGGCAGCTCTTCACGATTAGACCTTATGCGTGGCTATTCCGCATTCTTGGACACGCCTTAACTTCCTCGAGACACGAAGTTTCCAAGGAGGCTGCCTGGGCAAGCGCAGCTGCAGAGCTTCAGTGTGCAGTGAAGCAACCTGAAATATTCAAGTGCAGCAATACAAACACAGGATGAAAGACAGATCCATCACCTCTTAATCTGATAAGGGCAGCGCTCACACACATAATTCCATGAGGTGTCACGGCAATTAACAAAGGCGGGGATACCCATTAACTTTTTGTGTACTTTGAGGGTCTGTTACTCCCTTAGCCAGCTGCAACTGTTTCCGCTGCATGACCTCCGTACAATCAAAAGGGTGTTTGATTTTTAGACAACACACATTTTTTAACAAAATTGTATAACAGTCACGCTCAAGTCGTTTTTGCGCACGTACTCTATGTCAAGGCGGAGATAGTTTGCCGCTACTAAATTGACACTGACGAGATTAATTAACAAAAACTAGTTAACTAACTTTTTAATTATTGACTTGAAGGCAGTTATTTATATTAGAAAGTTGTAGTGCCCACCAGTTTTGTGGCATACACATTTTTTTTAGAAATCGCGAAAGTTGCACGTAATTCGAGATATTCATAATCAAACTTCAAGGGCGAAATCGAAACTGATAATACCCGACGCGCAGGAAACGTGGCCTCTCTGTTACGTAAGTTCGGAGCTACACGTGAAAAGGAAGTGATTAAAGTTTAATGATGGTGCGCCGAAGCTGAATATGTTCAGGAAAATCTGCAAGCATTCCGAAATACACAAGTGAACAGCTTATTATTTTGGTGCGGTGTGCGGTACTTATCTCTTTCTTTCTGAAACTATAAACATAGAAAGGAAAGGTTGCGGTTTTCTTGCGCACATCTCGAAAGAAACAGATGAGCACCAAACACCACACGCAAAGGTAAGGTGATCCTCTGGCGCAAGTGAGATGACTTGCCGCTTTTCACGAAAAGATACGGCCACGACGCACCTTCATTCGAATTTCGTCACTTCCTTGTCATGGGTAGTTCCCATCTTACGTAACAGAGAAGCCGCGTTTTCTGCTCACCGGACGCGATCAGTTTTGATTTTGTCCTTAAAATTTCATGATAAATACCTCGAGTTACGTAAAATTTTCATGATTTCTGAAAAATGGGTATACCATATATTGGCACGAACTACCAATTTCTTATGTAATATACTGCCCTCAAGTCAATTATTAAAAAGTTAGTTAATGAGTTTTTGTTAATTAGTCTCGTCAATGTAATTTTACTTGCGGCAAATTATTTCCGCCTCGAAATAGAGTACGTACGCGAAAACGACTGGAGCGACTGGAGATGATGGCGAATAACATTTAATTATGATACAGCGAAACTTTCGAGGTATAATAACGAAGTAATAATTGCTAGAGCTTTATGAGCGAAAGCCATATGATTAAGCGGTGCGCCATAGAGGGCGAACACGGATTAATTTTAACTACCAGGGGTTCTTCAACGTGCACAAATCTAAGTGCACGGGTGTTTCTGTATTTCACCGCCATCTAAATGCAGCTGCTGGGGTCAGCAATCGAACCCGCGTCCTTGGGCTCAGCAGCGTAACGCTTTTCCATCTGCATTTCCATGCAGATTTCCATGCAGATGGAAATGCAGAGCATTTCCATCTGCATGGAAATGTACCTGCCAAAGCTAACGAACCAGCTGTGCAAGCATATTTTGGGGCTACCACAGAGTTTTTATTAAGGTTACTGATATCGTAAATTTGAAAACAGTGTTTACTTCCTTATCAAACCTACATAATCGACATATACACCTTCGTGGTAAAGGCCTCTCTACAATATCAATTGCCGCCGTTTTTTACACGCTACTTATTTTAAGTCATGCATCTCAAGCATCTTTCATATAGAAAAGCTTTACCTAATGACTTACTCTGATCAATTAGGGTACATACATGTCATTACAAGACTTAAAGCAAGCAACCTTGCATTGCATCTTTAAAATGTGTACAGAAACCGACAACAGGCTTCCACAGATGGTTCAGGACAGTTGAGCAATACTGCGGCTGCAGCGGTCTTCCCTTCGAGCCCTTGTGAAATCCAGTTACAAATGCCTAGCGTACATATACGTTGACAGGTGCACACCTTGCTGCCCTCACTTTTGTAGTTGCGTACGATACTCAGGGGCAACTGCAACGATGGCGATTTTCATTGTATTGAGCAATTCATAATGTTTCATTCAGGTGTGTAGCCTTTAAAAACACCAATAGCGCTTTCCTATTGTGCATGGCACAAGCACTGCTTTGCCACTGGCCGAGGAGGTGCCGCAGCTCTAAGCCCAAACCACGCTGCAGATGTGTGGCTGTCTTCAGAATCTGTCGCTATGAGTAATATGGGGAATAATCGCACAGGAAGCGTTTTAAGTCTTCCTGTGTTTTACATGCGTTGTATATTGGAGAGCAGGACTGTTTAATCATGTACTTGAAGTAATATGCGTAGGCAACGTCGACCCTCATCCGGTGAATGCATGTTTCATCTTGCCTGCTTAGTTTTTGTGGAATATGAAAGCTACACGACGGGTTTATTCTGTGCAGCGCTCCATACTGGTTACTTGCGTCACACCATAATGATCGCTGCAGATTGCAGGCAAACGCAGGAGGGTCCCTGCATCTTTTCTTGAAGAAAGAATATGAATTTTGTCAGATATAGCATCGTGTGCTGCTCTGGCAGCGGATTCAGCACAAGCATTGTCTTGTATGCTGCAGTGAGCTGGTAGCCACTGCAGTGCAACATTGTGGCGAAGTTTATGAGCAATAATGCTTAGGCGTCTGATGCTTCCGTGGCTATTTCCGTGTCTTATACATCCATAACATCCTTATTTTTTGAACTAAACAATGAATTGGAAAGGGTTGCTGAGTGGTGTCAGGTGAATCATTCAATGTCAAACCGTAGAAAAACTCAGTTTATGTTACTTAAATCTAATCAGAGCTTGTTATCATGTATACCAGAATTAACCCTCAACAGTAATTTAATACCAGCGACAGACTGTGTGTCATTTCCTGGAATAAAATTAGCTTGTAACTTGAAATTTACTAATCACATTGCATTTATTAAAGGGGTCATCACACGGTCACCCAAGAAGTTGCGGTTTTCAGCGAAAAATGGAAGTAGAGGGTCTACTGTACTTATACATACATGAAAAATGCACTGTATATGAATACAGGGTTTGTCAGGAAAGTAGCAAGGCTGATTTTTTTCCCGCGGCCAAGGAGGGGCATGTTACTGCGTTAGTTGGGTGGTGGGGTGTATTAATTACCAGCGCACCAGTCGCCAGTCGTCTCCTAGCGTTTATGGAGTGTATATCGAGTTTAAGGTGAATCCATTTCGCCCCGCCACGGTGGTCTAGTGGTTATGGCGCTCGACTGCTGACCCGAAGGTCGCGGGATCGAATCCCGGCCGCGGCGGCTGCATTTTCGATGGAGGCGAAAATGTTTGAGGCCCGTGTACTTAGATTTAGGTGCACGTTAAAGAATCCCAGGTGGTCGAAATTTCCGGAGCCCTCCACTACGGCGTCTCTCATAATCATATCGTGGTTTTGGGACGTTAAACCCCAGATATTAAGGTGAATCCATTTCAAGGTGCCTTGTCATCTCGAGAATTAATCGTTTGTTAAAACAGTGTTTCGCGGTGAAGTGTTGCATCAAACTGGGTGAAACTGCGAGTGAGACCAATGGCATGATCGAGACTGCTTATGGCAGTGATGCCCTGGGTCGATCAAGCATTTCTCGCTGACACAAAGAGATCAAGTTGAAGATGAGCGACGGTCAGGACGCCCTTCAAGAGCAAAAAGTCACAATGCGATGAGCCACACCATCTTTGCTGTCATAGACTTCCTAACAAGGTATGATATCCCACAGCCACCCTACAGCCCAGATGTCGCTGGTTTAAACTACTTCCTCTTCCCCCGACTGCAAAGGGTCATGAAAGGACGGCACCGCGGCTTGGTACAGGTCGTTCAAGAGGTCGTAACGAGGGAGCTAAAGAGCATTCCAGTATCTGCGTTCCAGGGAGCCTTCAGTAATTGACAGAGTGGCTGGAAACGTTGTTTTGATGCAGAAGGGACATATTTTGAAAACTATTATGTCGATGTGTCTAAATTGTCAATAATGTTTTTCTAAAACATTCAGTCCTACTACTTCCCGGACAGACCCTGTCTTTTAGTACAACATAAGCCCTAGAAGTCGCCGGCAATAGACGAGTTCCACCGGACATACGTCACGAAAATGCGGTGGCGCTGTCGTCGGGCGTTTAGCACGTTTAGTTTCGCGCGGTAGGCAAACGACGCTGTGCCTATCGCAGTTCCTGCTGTGTTTTCGCTGGTGCGCGCGCTCTTTGTCGTTGTGCAAAGAAGAAAAAAACGGTGTACCGAAGAGCAGTGTCACGGTTATTTGCGCAGGAAGGCGCAAGAAAGATGGAATATGTTTCTTTTTTTTTCGATAGCTGTTTACGAAGGCCGTCGCAAGAAATTAGCCGCAGCTGTAAAACACTACAAATTTTCTCCGACACCTGCCCATCGGTTATGTTTTGGGGCGGCTTACCCAGCAGAAAGGATTTGCTTTGTCGAGCGTTTTGTCATTGTAATGTGCCGCATCCCATTTTTGGGCACAAGCCTTGTGTGTATGTTTACCTCAAAGCACGTTAACGTTGTGGATAGCATTGTCATATGCTGATAATTCTTCCCGGTTGCCATTGTTGATATAACGGCAGAAGTCTTCGACGCGTCAAAAGGATTTCGTTGAACTGGCGTGAACTAATGGTGTGGCTCGGTCATGGCGCATGTGTTTCTTTCTGTGTGGGCAGGGTTGATTAACGGAGTAGCGAACGAAAGGATAACTTCGACTATGCTTTTCCAAATCGTATGCGGCTGCGATGACACACCAGACACAAGTGTATCAAACAGGGCTGCTCTGGCTGCGGTGCGCTTCACGAGATTTCCATGTCTGTCAGAATTCACAGAAAAACAACACTCTGGAAACTTGCCGAGTCTGTTTACTTCATTTGCAGTAATTGACTTTGGGACCCTCGTCTGCAAATTTGTTTGTACCATTCAATTTTTAACTTGAATTATTAGTAAACTGGAACTGAAACCAGGTGGTCAAAATTAAACACGAGTCCTTCAACTGTGGCCTCTTATAACACAACTCAAGTAAATTAATAAGTAGCGGTACTTGAAACTACACAATTTTAATTATGCATGGAATGATGTTCCTCGCAGCATTCGTCAATGCTTGCGATGCATTCGCAACCCTGGTTCAATACACTGGCAAATGAGTTCACGTGGGCACGGTCATGGAAGCGATTACTTGTAAAATGATTGAAGTAATAGGTATTTTTAATTGATATCGATACATTACATTGTGTAAAATTTTATGGAATGCACTTTTGCTTCTGCGTTAAATAATTATCGGACATCGTTGATTTCACCGTTTTCAGTTGACAGGACCCGAAATTGGAATTAGTGGCTATTTATAAAGCAGTCAAATTTATCTGCGATAATTCTGAAGCAAGACACTGGATCGTATGTATAGATAGCAAACCCTACCTTCGAAACATCAAATATGCAAGATCGCCTTCCAAAAACGGCGAAATAGCCAAATGCATTGCGGACAACTGTTGAATGTGCTTCAGCGCAGGGTCACAACATTCTATTGGATACTAATCCACGAAGAAATAAAGGGCAATGAAAGGCAGGCAGACTAGCCAGTAAAGCTTTCCATGAAGGGCGGGATTGCGCAATCTACAACTTTAAATATTATAACTTGATATCTAACCACTGTTCTACGGAGAGGTGGTTTGACCGTACTAAAGCGAAGCAACAATTATTATGAACAGAACAGGATGCGGAAAGGAAGACTCGGCCTTATGCAATGCCTCCTCGGTAGCATGAAAGGGTTCGTTCTCGCGAATTGTGCAAATGCTATGTATGGCTAACTGAGGCAGCAACACACATTGGCTTATTATCGACATAATCTTCACACTAAAAAGCTTAACAACTTTTTGGGTGTGTAAAGGGCATTTGGTTGCCCCACCGCAAGCCCCCTCATGCTTAATGTGTGCGAATACGATCGAATTGTAGGCGGAAACAAGTGCAATTTTCTTGTACCCAGACATTTTGTTGCAAGTAAAATAGGATAGCTGCAACACACGGCATTAAAGATGCAATGCATTCTCATTTGCAGCTGCTCATTTGTGCTCGCCAGATGGTCAGAATCATAGGCGTGCGCAGTGTTCCCCATCAGGGAGGGGGGGGGGGGGAAGGTTCGTCGCAGCGCCCCCTTTCCTACTAAGTCAAAGTATGGGGTAGACTTTGCGCCCCTCTCTTAGGTGACGGGGGGGGGGGGTCTACCCCCGTGCGCACGACTATGACATGACATGACATGACAAGAACTTTATTGGCGACCTGAGGAACTCGAATCTGGGGAGCCGGAGTCCCCCAGATCAAGTTGGTGGCTCCGCCCACGATGGGACTGGAAGACTATGGTCATAATTATTACTAAGTTGTGATTTGCACAGTTGTGAACTGCAATGCGCACTTGCAGTGCGAATCTCAAAAATTGACGATCAGTTTTTTGTTTTTGTTGTCATAAAGGAAATTTGAAGCTACTAAAACATTGACCGTAGGGGTCATTGTCACCAGGCAATGACAAAATTAGGGTACACCATGAAGAGATCCCGCGCATGAGCCTGTCGGCCGCTTTGTGCAGCCCTTGAAAGTCAAGTGTGAACTGCACTGACAGTTGTACTTTCTGCTCATTTAGAAATAACCCATCTGAACTGACACCAGGAGCGAATGATGCCTACAGTCGCCGGTTCTTCAAGTAACTATGTTGAGCGATTATGAGTTTGAGTTTTAGTTTAATCAACCACAGTGGCAGGTACATAAGAGTAAGTTAAACACGTGGTTTGGCGTGAAGGAAAAAAAAAAAAGCTCTATTTCACAGCTTGACTGGCCCCTTCACTCAGGAAAGTTGGAAAGATTAGTAAGCGTTCGTGTTTTCGGAGTACAAAGAACACGCTTCTGTTGTCAATTTAATTTGTGTCATCTTGCGCCACCAAGATAAGAATAGCTTCGAAGAAAATCGATCGTCTTGTCAAGTTGTTCCTCTCCGTGATTACTTTTGTGGTAAGATATGCTGAAAATACTGCTTGCGCGATTTCAATTTCTAAACCGGCACTATATAAACGATTTCGTACTTTCTTCAAAAATTTCAGTATTCGAACAACCCTGCTCCAGTGAGCGGGTGCATCGACGGTTTCACGTGATCATTAGCTGCATTTCGTTATGATAGCTTTTCGGTGCTGTGGCACCGGATCCTTTGCACTGAGTTCGTAGCTCCTGAGTGAGTGCATACATAGACTGCGGGAATGCACGTTACGCAAAACACACGGCTCAAGAAGAGCGTGTTGCGTGGTTAGTCGAGCGCGTGGCATCGAATATCCACATTCTTGCACGAAACAAACCACCACAAAGCGTCTCTCCTGTCTACGTGTGAATTCTCTTTGTGGTAATCTGTTTGGCGCAAGAACTACACTTAGTTACTAACGCGGCTCAAGGCTGCACGTTTCACCGACCTGATAGTGCAGATTGCACACCGCGCTGCTGGCTCGTCTCTCCACGTGGCCGCTTAGGCTAGGGCGCGACAGGATTGCGCTCCGAGACGTGGCCATCGTAGATGGCTAAGAACAGTACGGCGTGCTTTTGAAGAAACGCGATCCTCAAGGCACGCCGTCTAGACGTCTGGAGCGCGTCGAATGCGTCGCGTCTTGCCGCGACAAACATCGCTCACAAGGAATCCAGTTTCTGAGCTAGTGTACTGTTAGTGTGCACGTGGGACACTGATGGATGCCCCGCCTAACTATTCGCCGGACGCCCAGTTATGTCTGCGTTACGCAAGCGTAGGCGCTAACGGCTTCGGTTATGGAATCTGCAAGATCGCGAGCCATCTGGAATTGTCCCATCTTAATGATGACATCACACTCGTGACTGTTTATGGCTAGACAGGCTATTTAGCGCCACAGTGTAATGTTAAAAAACAGCCAACGTGTCTACGTCCATCTACAAAAAAAAAAAGAAAAGAACGCGAGGTTTACGTTGCGGCATTCTTTTTTACTCATTGGCGAGGGTAATAAGCAAGTGTTCATATCTGCACAGATCCGCCAACCATTGGTGGTATTACGGCAGCTGCGGCAGCTGATGCCCACGGTTACTCTCATTTAACGGATGATCAAAAAGGAATTCGTTCTATCGTGATAATGAGAGAACATAAATGTAAAAAGCTACCGAGTGGGTAAAGTTCGCTCGCGAATTCGAGCGCACGCTATTCATTGCGCACATATGCGGCCCACTCTTGCCAGCAAGCAGCCCGTCCTCTGTCAACCGATCTCCACCCACGTATCTCAAGACTCGTCCGTCCCATTGAACATCAAGACCGCAATACGCGGCCTGTTATAGACGGCGGCATGGCCGGAGCTCAAAGTCGAGGCCGTACCGAGGTGGACCAACATGAGTAGATAGGACGAGCAGTAGAGAAGCCGAAGAGCAAGAATGAGAAGCCCGAGATGTCCAGCTGTTGTCCCCGCGCACGTGTCAGGTGTCAAGCAGGGCAAACAAGAGAACGCCTTCGCTCGCCTCTTGGACGGCTGCGATCTCACGATGACAGCCGATGCCATTATGAACAGCCGATGCCGTTCCATCGCGCGTCAAAGAGAGAGAGCAAACATCCCCCCTGCTCTGCTTTCATGCCGCGGCCTTATTTCGTCGGCCACTCAACCCTTTCGAAACCCGCGTGGCCACTGTTTCGTTTAGCGTCACTTCGAGCACAGCGACACGCTCGCTTGGACGCCACTTTTGGTGGCGCACGCATTCAAGTCACGCACCGAGCCCCTCGCCACTGACGGTGTATATACGATTCGCCGTCGGCGTTGCCGATGCACCACGGCACGTGCGAAGAGTGAAGGAGGAACCTTCGGATCTCGGAGAAAGTAATGGGTCACATAAGCGTTCGCGGGCTATCTGTGTACTTTGCGACGTCACGTGCACACATTGTGCACACCGCATTTAACTGCTAACATGCACCTCCCCAGCAAAGGACACGTTTCTCTCTTCGCAGTATTGCACGCCCGGTCAAGTCACGATTTCGCCGGCCACGTAGTAGATACACTCCCGCTCGCGGCAGAAAGTTTGATCCCTGTGCTTCTTCATTGTGCTGCCGGTGGCCCTGAAAAATTGCGCAGACAAACTTCTTGTTTACAGACAGGGGAGGCCAGGGTTGTCGGCACCAATTGTCGTGGCAGAGCAGTCGGCTAGAGCGATATATTATGCCTTCCAGATAACTTACGCCTCCGCAAATTAGAACGTTATTGACTGCTTGTTTTTTACATTTTTGGGAGGTTGATTGCGAACTCACAGCGATTACCCCTTGTCTTAAACTAGCTGGTGGAAAGCTTCTTCCGCCAATCCACGCTTCAGAAAAGTAGGAAGGTCATCAAAGCGAATTGCGGGTACAATGCAAAAGAAGTTTGAGCTATTTCGGCGCGCTGCAACTCGCACGACATCGAGTTCGAAGCAAGCCCTCCGACGCCTGTAGCGCCCAAATGCGTTAAATTTGGGTATATGCGTAATGTCAAAGCGATGAAGTACATTTAGTTAGCTATGTATCTTACGATCCGTGGTACAAAGTTCGCTTTATTAGGAACGAATGGCCCCGGCGATCTTCGCCTTTTCAGTTGCATTCTCCCTTCATCTCTCGCGAATCCCGTGCGTTGGAATGTTTTATTACGCACCCTTGAATGGTCTGTTGTCGGTTTTCTTCCGTTTGTATATACTGCGAATGGCGATACTTGCGCGTCCACTTTCGCGGGGTACAACCAAAAGCAAAACCGTGACCTCCGAGATTCGCTCCGGCAATCGCGGGGGCCACGGGCAATAAAAACCTGAAGGGGGTCACGACCAACATTTTGCGATTTACTTGTATGACGCACGTGTTAGCATTTGATAGTTAAAACCGGAACTTTGAGTCTTCAAAACGTACGTACGTGGGAGGTCGCGGTGTGCGTGATGTTTATCACGCGTCTTCAGTCTGCCTCTATAGCTGCTCAATCCGTGTTACACAGCACGCACCGCGGTCAGCTCGAGGCTCTGCTGAGCTTCATAGTCAATGTTACCACAGTTCTCTGTCCGGTCCTCGCAAAACAATAACAGCAGAGCCACATTATCACACTTTCTCATGCGACCGGCTGTGGAGAACGCTAGTAATACGCTTACCCAACATGTTCGCAAAGGCCCGTATCCAGCGCTCTCGCCTTTCTGCTTAGTACGACAGCTATGGAAATCGGTAAGACTGAACGTTGTTATTCAGTCCTTTACGTCCGTGGCAATTCACAACGCAACAGTAGCGTCGATTGCGGCGTTTCTTCGTAGCGCGTCTGCTTTTGTTTTCGCCGTCGTTCTGCGAGTGATCCAGCAAGCACTCCATGGCGGTTCGGTGGCGCGTCCGGCTAGCGGGGAGACATTCATAGCTCTCTTTCTGACTGTTGAATGCGCAAACAGACGCAATATTAAGCGCAATCGTTGTTTCGCACTCGCTAGTTGCACCCGGTTCCACAGCAAACTTTGCAAAGGAGTCGGACTTTGCACTACCCAGTACTGCTCCGGCAGGTGGCGCCACGCGTCTTGCGAAGCTCCAGGGTCTGACGTCTATTCTAATATATACATGGCACGCAGTGAGTGCATGAAAAATATAAATGACGGGTCATGGCATGAGTTTTCATGACATCTATACTCTAAGGAAAAAAAAAGAGTCTCAAATGGGGGTGTTGTGCTGGAAGACTGGAAGCTGCGACGTCGACAGTAGCGGGCTATATGCCCCGCAAAACCGCACGCGAAACATATCGGCCGATTATCAAAGGTGCGCCATGGGCTGACGACAGAAGGTCCGGACGGCGAAGTTAAAGTCACTGTAACGGGAAAAGTACCGCGTTCCTTTTCTCTTCGCCGCCGCGCCCTTTCGGCGGCTTCGCCACATAAATGGTCCAGCTCGCTCGCCTCGCTAGTGTCTCCCGGCCGCAGACGCACGGCGCTTTAGAGGGCGATTGTTTTTATAGGCTCAGGAAAGCGTATAGGAACATTACGACATCCCGTATCGTTTTGAGACTTCATCGAAAGCCTATCGAGGCATCGAAGAATGCCCGGGTAAGGCTCTCTTTGCCATTCCCAGCGGGAAAAAGGATGCCAAACGACGGGCTGTGTGGCTGCACAGAATTAGGCGGGAAAATTTTGTTCCCACGACTGATACCCGCATTGTGAGGTAAGCGCTTCATTGAGAATTCGCACATGTTTCGGGGAATGTTGGCCCCTACCCTGCACTAGTGCAGCTTGTTCGCGTGGTTGTCGCAGGAGGTTCATGCACAATAACATTTATTATGTTTGGCGTAAAATTGACGCCTTTGGGCTCACATATAATGATCAGCGCGCCATGAAAACTGACTGCTACAAATTGGTACTGCCTGACGTGACTGTATGACGAACACAAATAACAGATGGTAGCATGAAAATAATGGCTGATGCTCTCGCGGCCGGTTCGCTTGCTTGATATGCCCCGAAATCGGTATTGCGTGACGTGACTGTATGACCAACATAAATACCGTGCGGTAACATGAAAATAATGGTACGCATGTCATGTAAGGCATGATTTACATGCCATGCTCATGATGCACTCGCAGCCGGTTCGCTTGTTTGATATGCACCAAAATCGGTATTGCGTGACGTGACTGTATGACCAACATAAATACCGTGCGGTAACATGAAAATAATGGCACGCATGTCATGTATGGCATGATTTACATGCCATGCCCATGATGCTCTCGTGGCCGGTTCGCTTGTTTGATATGCACCAAAATCGGTATTGCGTGACGCGACTGTATGACCAACATAAATACCGTCATGATTTTCACGTTACCACTTGTCATTCGTGTTCGTCATACAGTCACCTCACGCTATACCAATTTGGGTGCATTTCAAGCTAGCGAACCACCCGCCATCGCAGTATGAGCGTGGCAAGTTATAAGTCATGCCGTACATGACATGGAAGTCATGATTTTCATGTTACCACCTATCGCTAACGTTAGTCATACAGAAATAGCTCGTCATAAAAAAAATTGGTATATATGCATTTCATTAAACGACCGCGAGCGCCCCGAAACCATGTCGTGTAAATCACGTTTTACATGGCATGTCTGTCAAGATTTGCACGTTATAACCAGTCACTTATGTTCGTCATACACTCTTGTAACGCCATGCCAATTTTGTTGTGTATCAAGCTATCGAAGCGGTCGCGAGCGCACCATGAGCGTGGCATGTAAATCATGCCGTACATGGCATGCATGTCATTATTTTCATGTTATCACCTTAATTTAAATTTGTCATACAGTCATGTTATGCCATACCAAATTTGGTGCACTTCCCATTAACGAAGCGGCCAGGACAGCACAAAGTCGGGGACGGATAGATAGATAGATAGATAGATAGATAGATAGATAGATAGATAGATAGATAGATAGATAGATAGATAGATACGTACATAGTCACAGAAATTCGCTAAGAAATGATTCGCATTTAATAAATGCAGACAGCCGAGCGCGTAAATGCCGCGCAGTTCGCATTTATTTATCGCGTTAGTACGCGTGCGTGCGCATGTAGGCAAGTGAAAATTGCCGCTATTTCTTTCCTAATCAGTCAGAGAACAACGGCTTCACTCGGGCTGCAAAATCGCACGCAATGCGTAAAACATGCGTTACTCCACGCGATATCAACACCGCACCGCCGCAGCTTCGGCGGCGCTGGACCAAATATGGCGGCGCGCACGACGGTCGCGGTACTTTTCCCGTTCCAGTGATTTTAGGCGAAGTAGGATGGGGTACCACCGTGCGTGTGGGCGGCGGCGTCGTGTAGAAGGATCCGGTGGCCCGGTAGGCGCCAGAAACAGATGGAGCCTGTGGTCTGGCAGCGACGGCCGCGTAGGTCAGCGGTGTAGTGGCAGGCGGTGATGGTGGTAGTGCCTGCGCGACTTGCGCCTGAATGACCTGACGAAGACGTGGTTCCAATGATGTCACTGGTTCAGGTATTTGGGCGACAAGGGAAAGTTGACGGGCAACTTCCTCACGGATGAATTGCTTGATCTGTGGCAGTAAAACGGTGTGATCAGCAGCGACGTCATCGACAAGGGCGGAAACCTAAGCTGTAGCCTCGGCAGCATGGCGCGTCGAGACACGCTGTTTTCGCAACTCGTCGTACGACTGACAGAGTTGGACCACATCGGCGACAGTCTGAGGGTTCCGAGTGACAAGCATCTGAAACGTGTCGTCGTCGACTCCTTTCATGATGTGCTTTATCTTGTCCATTTCGGCGAGAGATGGGTCGACGCGCTTGCATAGGGACAAGACATCTTCGATATAGCTCGTAAACGTCTCGTACGGCGCTGGACTCGGCTACGCAAACGT